>NC_083325.1:3306355-3526615 GCF_963455315.2 Globicephala melas
GTAACCAAACCCCAGACAGAACGGATTTTTCCCTGTGCGTCCCCCTAAGGTTCCTTTTTATATTTATGTATGCGTACATGTCTATATGAAAGATGGAACACAGATTTCATTGAATAAATCTGAGATCTCCAGGTGCAGACGTTTGAATAGCCGGTGCCAGCACCCCATGTTTTCCTTTCCTGCCGATTTTGCTTGGATTCGGCTCAAAAACCGAGAGAGTCTCGTGGTTTTGTTTACACTGAATGGGGAGGTTAGGAACAGAGCCATGGGGCCCCTTTCATTAATATACAGTGAGGATTTTGTCTAAATTACTGCTATGAATTTCACAGTACACGCTTTCAAAAGCAGTCTCAGGTGGCCTGATGAAACGTGATAACGCTTCTGCTATCCACTTTACACACATCCACTTTCTTTCTTTTCAAGGAGGGTGTGTGTGCGCGTACGGGAAGCCCCCCAAAACGCCTTGCTCCTCGAAATCAGAAATACGCTTCTGTTCCGAGCTCTGTCCCCTTCGTCCTCCCCCTTCGCGTACTTAGTTCTCCAGTCGCTCCCCAGCCCCACCCATCCGTCCCCTCCCTTTGCCGAGTGTGATTGTTTTGTCTGGAAAAAAAAAATCCAAAGTATATAACAAGGGGAGAACAGTTAGTGCTGATTTTCATTTGCATACATTTTCATATATTTTGGTGAAAATAATAGACTAGTGGAGAGCTGGGCTTAGAGGAGTCGCTGGAAAGGCAAGACTAAGGAAGCACCGCTTCTGGGGAGTTGAGAATATGCCTCCCCCCACCCCAGTCATCTTATTATTATTTTTTTAAATGAAACATCTTCATTTATTTTAAAATCTAACCTTGGAAGTTTCCTCGGTAAGTGTTTTTCATTTTCTTTCCTTGCTTTCTCTTCTCTGCCCCTCCTTTCCGGTTTATTTATGCTCTTGTAGGTTTGGGAGCTTGTTTCCAGTGCTTGGGACAAGAGAGGGCAACTGTTTTGAAGGAAGGAAGGGAAAGAGTGTTGGGGGGAGAGTTAAAAAAACCCAACCCTGCTAAAATATTACATAAAACGATGGCCTCATTCCAAAGCTCCCCACGGCAAGACACTTCACTTTTTTTTTTTTTTTTTCTGGGGAGGAGGAGAGTGCTATTAATTTTAATTGTTGATTGTCAGGGAAATATAAAGGCCCTAGAAAAAGAAGTGATGATGAAGCACGCAGTATTATAAATATTTCTTGCTTTGGGGTTTCTTTTTTCTAGAGAATCAGGACTAGAGGGAAAGAAACCCCTTTTCTGTAGCCAATGCTGATGTGTTGAACTACGTGTGCCTGCCTGGGATTGGGGTGAGGGATTCCTGCTGGGAGCAGGGGGATGGAGTGAGGGAGGGGGGCTTGGCAAAGGGAGGGCAGAGAGCTGGAGAAGAAGGAGGCAGGGGATGAAGAAGTGGCAGGAAGTCGGGGCCCCCCTGGTTAAGGCCGCGTCTGGGGAGCTGGCCGCAAGCCGCAGTCCCCCAGCTCGGTAGTGAAAGGCCATCAGAAAGAGGGTGATCAATCAAAACTAACCCGGACACCTTACACTTCATTCCCAAAGGAGGCTGGAGCTTTAGCGTGGCATAGTGTTTTACTTTGTTTTCTATTTTTGACGGCCGGCCTTGCCCCCCTCACCCCCGCCCCCCCCCGACTCTCGCCACTGTCCCTGGGTTTTGTAAAAATTAAGAGTGCCTTGCTTGCTAGGTGCAGTTAATTCGAGAAATACGGCTGGAGGAAATAGCTAGGCCAAGTCCAAGCCCATGTGAGAACCTTACTTACTGTAGTGAAATGGGCTGGAGAGGATCCTAAAAGGTTCTTGGTTTTGTTCTTTTTAGAGGAAGTCATGTCTGGGGTGGTGAGGGGGTGAGAATCAAATAGCTGGAATATTATTGCACTTTTGTCTCTGGAACACCTTGCAATTTGAAATTTGTAATTTCTTTGGAAACAGTTGATGCCAAATCAATGAAATGGTTTCTCAGGAAGGAGGAACAGGTTTCACTTGGGGAGGGGGGAAGAATCGCCAGTTTTCCGCTCCTTGTTTTGCGTGCCCGGCAGCGTCGCTTTTGACTGAGGTTAACTCTCTGTGCTCCATTGGACCAGATGCCATATAGAGCTGCTCCCTGAAGATCATTTGTTTCCTTGATGGGGAACATTTCTGAGCAGAGCATATTGGTTGCCATAGAGAGAAAAAGAAAAGGAAGAACACTGGTCACATTAAGCTATATGTTTGTGCACTGGGCTTTAGATAAAAGGACCTTGGCTCAGCCAGAGAAGAAGCCGAGATGGAGATTTCTAGCGCCACCAAAACTAGCTTTATTTTGTTTTGGACTTTTACAGTTGAAACATATAAGCTAATTTTATTTGTTGTTGTTAATTTTATATGACACGGTTTACTGAACAAAATAAACTTTGCAAGTGCTCGGGAGTCGCACTCTTGACTCGTCAGCAGGGGGCGCACTGACTCGTCTTAGCAGGTACCGTGTAAAATGCAGCTGTTTCAAAAGCAAATCTGCTCTTCCAAACTTGCCAAAGGAACAAATGCCCCTACCTTTCTATGCATATTCACAACGAGGAGTGAATTCACTGCGGAGCACAGCGCTTTAAAATAGAAGGACAGGAGCGCCCCCCCATCTCCCACCCAGCCCCTTCTGTGAAATGGCCCCGAAAGAAAAACAGTTCAAAAAACGATTCCTCCATTTCTTTCCGCAGAGTGGATGTAAGTCTGGAAAACAGAGTTGGGCTGTGAAAGCAAAAACACTTTACAGAATTATTAGGGGTATGTAGTAAGCTACCTCAGAAGCTGGCTTTCGGGTTGTATATTTTGGGAAACAGTCAAGAAGAGAAAAATACATTCTAAAGATATTATCTACTAAATAGTGAACATTCTTCAACTTGATGCAGGCTTTGACTTCTAAATAAAAATCCAGCTCCTGGAGACCTAGTCAAGGCATCCTGGATCTCTTTTACTCCATTTGATATTTAATGGCTCCTTTAATTCTCCATACCTCCTCCGGCTGTAGAAAGATTTTGGATTTATCCTTGAAAGGCTTGTTAGGGAAAAGGGAAAATACAAAATAGCCATCCCTGAGAGGTCACTGTGCGCTTGAAACTTTTTGGCACAGTATGACTTAACACAGTTGCAGAAAAGTTTTAAGAGAGCACAGGCTTTCCGCCTCAGAGATTTTTAGATACAGACAAGGAAGACTGAACTTTACTGTGGGGAATGATGAAAAGATACGTGGAAAACTTCCTAAAATAGTGAAGGGCAAATCCTGCCCGGTTCTGAGGAATTAGTCAGTTTGTCACTGACAATTTTCCCAAGGAGATTTGGAGAGCCTAAGAAAGGGAAGCCATGAGTGGCTTGTGAGAAGCTGGCTTCCGTTGTTCAGCGGCTCCCCACACCTGTGAGTATGCCACCGAGCCTGCAGGAAGGGCCCCGGGCTGGAGGCTCTACCGTCCCTCTGGAGGAGCGGGAAAGACATCTTATCCTTTCAAACTCTACTCCAAGCCAGCCAGGTTCCAGCCAGAAGTTTTGCTTTGAAACTAACTTGAAAAAGTCAAGGTTTGGGTTTAAGTGGTATTGCATCTAGGAGGGCTGAAAGATTATGGGAATAACGTATGCAAAGGAGACACTTTAAAAAAACATTTTAATTCCATGATTTTTATCCAGGAGCTCTCACATTTAGAGTCAGGAAATGTACTATCAGGTCTGTGCGAATAACACAAAGTGGGAAATGGAAGAAACCCAAACATGGCTTTTTCTTCAGCTCTCCGGACATTTCAGACAAAAGACTTCTGGGGGAGATGCACACGCACTAGACCAATGCCTCAAAGCTCTAGGTTACTTTGCAGGCCCTGGGCTGCTAAATGCATTTTAAAATTATTCAGGAGAAAGGGCACTTTTCTGTTTAGCCAGGCATTTTGTAAAGCAATAGTTAAGCAATAACTGTACATATTGGGAACGTACTTTTTGGTATCACTTTTCACTAACCATCACTGGGATGGTTACTATCTTGGCTGCTTTGTATGTTCCTTTTCTATAAAGTTACTTAAAAAAAAAAACCTGGAAGAAAAAAAAAGCTTGCTACTCATGATATCTACAACCTTAGGTTACCTCGAGTAAAGGAAATAGAAAATAATAATTCTGGGTAAAGCAACAAGTTAATTCGAGAACTGGCATATTATAGAGACCGCGTTAGCATTCTGTAATGATTTGGAGGTGGGAACAATCAAGCTGGGTATGAATTAAGATCCAAAGAGCTGGACAAAGCTACACACTTTAAATTGTTGGGGATGGTGAAATTGCTTTTGCCAAAAGAGAGAATGAAGAACATTACCTGGGTCAGATGTACAGAATACAAACTGGGTATTTGCTTCCATTTGAGAATGATAAGGTGCTCCGTCCGGTGCCGTGGCAATGCAGAAGCACATTTGCCGTTTGCAGTTACAAGTTAAAACGTGTAGCATACTCACCATCCACACTGTGTGCTAGGTCCAAAGAAAGGGCTCTTCAGTGGTAGCTTTTGGGTGGAAATGAGGATTTGCCCTCTGGCTGGGCGGTGGGTGGGTGGTTTCTTGGTCTTGCTAAGTTTTGGGAAGTGTCCCGATGGTTCCTCCCGTGTGGTTCTTTGTATCACTTTGATAACTGATTTATCTGATCTGCAGGAAAGGAGCAAGCACTTAGTTCTCTTAGATGGGCTGAAAGGAGCAATGATAAATTCAGACACTTGTGATTTCTCACCCTCAAGTAAGAAGCTTTACTGCTGATGCTTATAAGACAGCTTTAAACTACAGACCACCTCAGATTGTGGAATCTAAATTAAGAAGGCACGATAAGTTGGTCATCGAGTGTATGCTTTTAAAACAACCCATTTCCAACAGTTTGCTCACTGTAGCTGCATTCGTGCACCTGACAAGTCTGGTAATGAAAGCTACCAATCGCTAGGGAAGCCGTGGCTGACACAATGTGATGGGCTATTCTTGCCTGTCCCCCCCTCACCTCCCCTCACCAACAGTGGTCTTCTTGGAATTTAAATTCACAGGGCTAGGTAACAGGGAACCCAGCTGATTGACCAGAGTGATGATGATGATTTATTAACAAAAACATGTGGGTATGTCTGGCTAGAAAAATATTCCAAGGTCAACTTGGTGTTTTTGTGTCTGTGTTTTTAAAAACAAAATATTAACTCAGCTTTGCCAGAGGGGTGGTTGGATTTTTTTGAGCTTGTGGCCCTAACAGAATGAACTCTCCTCTCTTCCTTGAGGACACGCCCTGCCCAGAACCCCCCAGCTTCCCTGTATAGCTTCTCCTTTCTGGGTTGGAACCAGGGAGTCTACTGATGGATGTCTGTAGCACACCAGAAAAAGCAATTCTTGTACTTTAGTGCCTCTGTTTTTTTTTTTTTTTTAGATTTTTTTTTTTAACACTTGAACTTAGCTATTGTCTGAGGAGCCGGGTGCAGACTGCAGCTCATCAGGCCGAACGCTGCTCTTTTGGGCATTTCCCCCAAATGATGCTTCTGTGGTGTCTTTTCTCCTGTGGACGCTGAAGCTCCCACTTCCCTGCCCTGCTCCCTCCCTAGGCTCACCCTGGACTGTTAGCCCTAGGGGGTCTTCAAGGCTGGCTATGCTGCTCACTTTTAAAATACAGTACCAATATTCACTGAGAACTGATACTTCGGATACTCTGTGGTTTGCAGCAATAAAATTCCAGCACTAAAATATCTGGCAAAGAGACTTTGGCGGTAGAACTAAATGACCTTGCTCATTGTAGCTTCATGCAACTGGGGCTTGTTAGTCCCCAGTTAAAAGTTCTGTGTCTGATTATAGCTTTGAAGGCCCACCTCCTCCCCCCAGATTTCAGGTAGGGAGGCTGGTTTCTCAACAAAGCCCAAGGGGAGGGTCCCAAGCTTACAGTGGTGTTGGACAGCCCTCAGCTCTTAATTTAATATTATATCAGGGTGCAAAAAACCTCCCGAAGTCAAGGCGTGTGTTGTCCAAATGGCTTAGGCTCTGTTCCCTTTATTTGAAATTCACATCGCAGAAACAAAACAAGTAAAACTTCACTTGGAAAAACATTGACTATTCAAGTCTCCAAAATTCGAAAACACTGGGGTGTCAGTGCCAGGGTCCAGCAAGCGATTCCTTTCCAGGGTTAGGAAGTCAGATTGGGACGTTCCCTAGAAAGGTTTGCTTTGGGCGCGGGGGGTGGTGGTGGTGGTAGTGTCTCTCTTCCGCAGCCGCAGGGTCCCCCTGCCCGCCCCCTGCTGTGATTTGCGGCCCTCCGAAGCGGCTTCTCTCGAATAGGCGGCGGCTTCTGGGGGTCCCAGGGCCGAGCTCTGCTTCCTTAGACTGCATTTTGTTTTACTGAGAGCACAATTTGCATAATAAAATGAAGAGGACCCATTCCTCCCCTTTTCTCCGTACACACTGCCCGGCAAGGACTTTGAGACTGTTATCTGAACACCCTGAGCGGCCTTCAGAAGTCGAATTAGCATTGCTTTTCTAGGGGAAAAAGAAAAACGGAAAGCGATTAAAAGCGAGAAGGCCAGGGGAGAGGGAGTAAAGGAGGAGGAGTGAGGTGGCGGAGAAAGCGGGGAGGGAGCGAGGAGCGCGGGGCCAGAGGCACAAAGGGGAGAGAGACCAGACGGGGTGCGGGCCAGCGACGAGGGAAACGCTGAGTCACCCTAACCGGTCACCGGGGACAAGGCGGCGAGATGCCGCAGCCCAGGAACAGCCGGTGCGCATCGCACCCCACCTTCTAGGCCTCCTTCCCGCCCGCCGCCGGCGGAGCGCGGCCGTGGAGCTCGGCGCCGCCCGCCCGCCTTTGTCACCGGCTCGGTGCGCGGCCGCGGCCTCCCGCGGCGGGCTTTGTTCTGGCGGAGCAGGGCAGGACCCCTCGCCCCGCCGCCCCCGCCCCCCCCGCCCCCCCGAGCTGGGGAAGCTGGGGGTGGGGACGGGGCGAAGGGGACGGGGACCAGAGGAGCGTCGGCGGGCGCCTTGGAGCCTGGGATTTCCTGCCTTCGCTCTTTTCGTAATTGAGCTGTTCTCCTTCGGGGCGGGGGCCGGGCGGCGCGGGAGGTGCAGGACGAGCGGGAAAGGGGCGCCCGCTCTCCGCCTGCCGCGGGGGCGAGCGCGGCTAGCGGCGGATCCGCATTGTGTCCGAGTGTGCACGGCTGGAGGGGCGCAGGCATCGGTGCGGGAGGAGAGCCGCTGAATCTGGCCCCGCGTTCCAGGTTTCTGGCCAAGGTTTTGGCGGCTGCGGGGCGCCTCGGGTCAGTGCCCGGTTCTCCCCCAAGATCTGCTCTCGAGATGCTTTGGGACCGCGCGTGGGCGCTGTGGACGCGCCCTGGGTCCGGGGGCTGCCCACGGGGAGCGCGCAGATCCCCGTCGCCGAGGCCTGTGGCTGGGGACAAAGAGGCAGACGGCCGGAGCGACCAGCGGGCGGGCGCGCACAGGCACCCAGGCGCGCACCCCACCGGGGCCCTCCCCTGGAGCCCCCGCGCCTCGGGGCCCGCGGCTCTGCGTCTGGAAAGTTCGTCCCTCGCACAGCCCGCTCCCTCCTCTCACCCTTGCCTTTAGCAAACGGCGTGGGATCGTGTGTCACCCTCTCCCTAGCCACCCCCAAAGGTGTGGGCAGATTGCAAGAGTTGCTGCTCTGTTATTGTTTGTCAAACAGGCCCTTTCTCTTGGGAGAGGGGCGAGGGGCATGTGGCGGATCCCGGGCCAGGATTACATTAATCAAAGCATTATTTCCCCAGAGAAGCCGAGCACAAATGAGAGTAAATCCTAATAAAATTGGATCGCAGAGAAATGGTACGCTTTAAGTAATCTGTGCTGCCTGGTAAAAAATCTCACGTTTATAAGATGTGGGTCTTAAAAAAAAAGTCTGCACACCTTTGGCCTTGGTTGCTGGGTCCGTATCGATCGGGACGGGGGACAGTCACCACCCCAAGCTCAGGTGAACTTCTGAAGTGAGAAAGGGACGTGGACACCCCGGAGTCCGAGGTTCTATTCCAAGGGTACTCTTGGCCCGGGCGCCCCTCTGGAGTATTTGCAGAGGCCCTGGGCCTGATCGAGACCCCTCGGTGCCCTGCGAGGACACGGACTCTTCCTCTGGGATCGTGGCTCCACCGTCCTCCTCTAGCGAAGCTGCAGGGCGGGCAGTCCCCGTGGGTGGCGGCGCGAAGCCCACCGGGCGGGCGGCGGGACTGCCAGGTCTCCCCGGCCCCCGGCCCAGGGCCCGCCCGAACAGGAAAGGGGGTGACTGCTGGGGAAGCCGGGGGCGCGGCTGGCCGGCGGCACTTCTGGTACTTTCAGGTCGTCCCAGCCTGGAAGCAGGCTCGCACTTCGTCCGCCTCCGTCCCCCAGCTGGTAGGAAACTTTCCGATGCCCGGCGCGGCCGTGCGCTAGAGAAGAGCTCTGCTCCCCACCCAGAGCTCCGAGCAGGCAGGCAAAGCCCACCGGCCAGGAGGAGACCTCCCCGGCCAGCTCCCGTCCCCCTCCGGCCGCGGGACACGAGAGCGGACTAGCTGGTGACAAGCGGGAAAGCGCCGTCCCCGTCCTGCGGGCGAGCACCAGCCTCCGGACTCCGCGCGACCTTCCAGAGACGCGCGGCCGAGACCGCTTCCGCGCCGGCCTCGCGGCCCCTCCTCCGCGCCAGAGGCCGCGGCCCCGCGAGGGCGGCGCCCCCTGCAGGCCGGCGCCGGAGGAGCCACCGCGCCGCCCGCGGGTGGCCGGGCCGCGTGGGTTTCCCGCGCTGCCCACGGCCGCGCCCGGCCCGCGCGCACGCGCACAGCCAGCGCCCCCTCCGCACGCGAGCTGCCGGCGGAGGGGCGGGGGGAGAGCCGGCTGGAGGAGGGCGCAGGAGGGCGGCAGGAGAGCCAGGGGTGGGGTGGGGATCGCGCCGGGTCACCCCTCCCTGGCCTTTCCTGCCCGCTCCCGACCCCTCTCGGGTCGGCGCCAGGCAACCCCGGCCGGAGTCAGCGGCCGCGCGCCTCGTTCCCGGCCCGCGGGCTCCGGAGTCCCGGGAGCCTCGCTGTCCGCTCGCCGGGCAGGGCCGGGCGCCCGGAGGGGCTCCCCTGCGGAGCGGCAAGGAGAGCGGCTTGGAGCAGTGTACCTGTGCGTGTGTGCAGGTGCGATGTGCGTGGTGCTGTGTGTGTGTGTGTGTGTGTATGTGTGTGTGTGCGCGCGTGCGCGGGTGCGAGGGCTGCGTGCGTGGGCGGCGTGCGTGGGAGTGCGGTGCGCGCGCAGGGCAGGGCAGGAGGCGGTGAGGGATGCTCTGGTGCAGCTGTGAGATCTAAATCTGCCACCTAGAGCTCCTCCGCCCCCCCACGCGGGCGTCTCCTTTCTCCACCTTCCATCCCCTCTGAGCCCCAGAGAGATCCCTCTTGGGGTCCCGGCATGTTCATGGATCCCCCGGACTCACGTGAGCGAGGGTGAGCCGAAAGGGACCGTGTCCGCTGAGAAATGCGACCAAGAGCCTTTCCAGGCTCCTGCCTGCCCTTGAGACGGGATTTCACCCACTGGGAAGCCACGTTTCAGGGGCTTGTGTATCTGCTTCCTCTCGGTCTTGGCCTTCAAAGGGGCTTGCGTGGAGGTTGTTTTTATTATTTTGGGAGGCATAGGGTGGAGGTAGGAACCAGTTGAAAATCACTTTTGTGGGTCTCTTTAGCTGACCTGCCAGCCAGTTTGCGGGCTCCTTTCCAGTGATGGGAATTTTTTTTGGGGGGGGGCGGGGAGTGCAGACACCCACACCTTTTCAGTTCTGAAATAATGACTCTCCTTTCCTCCAATCTCTGATTTTCATAATTTCATACAGAACAGGGCTGTCAGTTATCTCTTATTAGACAAGAGGAAAGCAGCCTAATAGAAAACTTGGGCCCAGTGAAATCCCTCCTTCTTACAACATCAACTAGCCTATCCAAGTTGTTCAACTCTCAGGGGAAACACGGGGCAGAGGGAATTCAGAAAAGGCTAAATATTTCTCTCCATCACTGAAAATAGGAACCCAGTTGCCCACCTGTAGTTTTGATAACGTGACTTTCAGAGGATCCTAAAAATAAACTTTATAGATACTTTGTGTCCTCTTTTGTTCTAATGTTTGCATCTGGGGATTTTCACTAATTTGGAAACACCATTGGTATATATGTTTTTGCTTCTTGGATTTAAATGGACATTATGTGGTTTAACTCTTAGCCACAATTCACTATAAGACCTCCTGTTCTGGAGAAAGGCTCTGAGTGAAATTTACTCACACTCACCTCAAGAGACCCTCACCAGCTAGTATCTTGATACTATTTCCATCACTCCTTTTCATAAGATAATGTGTAGACAGCTAAATTTTGGTAAAGAAGGTTAATGGTAAAATGTCAATGTTTAACAGGATGAGCTTTTGTCTTTGGATTCAAAGTTCAGCTTTTCTTTGAATTATTTATCAAGCTGTTTGCCCATAGGCCTTCCTAAGAGAAGGGCAAGGTGAAGGGGGGGGGAACCACTCATTTATTTGAAGCATATGTTGACATAAGATTAAAAAACTAGCCTTTTGGAAAACAGTAATAAGTAAACCATGTCTATAAACACCCACCTTTGGGACTGTGAGAAAAAGCAAACCTAATTACTTTCGTAGAAAACAGCCTCAGTTAACAGTTAACTAAAATATTGTATGACAGTCCCTTGGAAGCTCCTCCTCCTTCAGTATAGGACCCTTTGGTAATATACACATATTTATACATGATGTAAATATACATATGCACGAGGGTAGATGTTTATGTACATAACATAACAAAATATATACATACCCCAACTGAATACATTTGCATATAACATGCCCATGTGTACTATACCAAACTTCAACGAGTAACAATACATTCTATAACAGATAGTCCTAAAATAAGAGGAAGAGTGAGTAAATCTTATGCCTATTGAAAAAAATTTCAAAATTTCTTTTGAAATCTGAATTGCGCCAGCTGTAGATGACACCACAGGAGTCAGTTAAAAAAAATCCACGCACAATATTAATATTTGCAGCACGTTCCACTTAAAAATACTATAAACGACTCATTTTACATAAAATAAAAAAGGGCACCATACGTTAGAATTTAAAATATAAACATTCTATCTAAATTCAGGTACTTTTCATCTTTTTTTCCCCTGCAAATTAAATACTGTTGTCTTCGAACAAAAATTCAATTCGGCACACAATGGAAAAGAGCATTAGTTTTATTTTCCATTCTGCTGTAAGGAAAACATTTTTTAAGTAGTTTAATTCTGTGGGCCTTTATGTCATTAAAAGACATTCAGTAGTCTAGTGATAATTCCAAATGGAAAAGCAAGTTGGAGGCATATGTTTATCCTTGAAATGATTTGTGTAATATGGGATGACATCTTACTTATTTGCCTCTTTTTACATAGTATTTTGAATCTCTGCATTTTCAAAGACTTTTTTTTTGGTTGAAATAAGAATTACAGTTAAAATGAATACATTGGCAAGAATCCAAATGCCTGTTCACGCTGAGCAAATGTAAAGAAATATTATACCTGAAGGTTATGCTTGAAAAGTTATTTGTCCTCATTGATAAAAAGAATCAAAATGATAAAGTTTTGAAATTTTCTTGAGGACCGTGATAGGAGCTCTCTCATGTAATGAGAGTTATTTTTACTGATATTACAAAATATTTTGTTGGCTTTCCTATGTTTATGTCAACGTACATTTCTTTGCTGAAAAACATACACGGTGTTTATGATGGTATTTATTCCCACATGTAATTTATTGCTTGTTTATTTCAGAGTATTTCAAAGACTGATGACTCATCGGTGGTGTCTAAATATTAGTGATGAGCTTGTGAAAATAAAAATCAGTTTAGCCGAAGTGCTTTTTGAGGTTTGTTTTTTAATTTCTTAAAAAAATTAAAACGATGGAAATACCACAAATGAAAAAATTTTAAAAAAGAATAATCCTTGGAAAGAAGTAAAAACATTTTACTCTAGATGGGGTTTAAAATCAACTGTAAAAATAAGTTAGTCTTTTATTTTAGAACGTTTTCTATCTGATGGTGTGGTATGATAGGAGACATAGGCTATATAATGATCTAAAATTGCACAACGTGAATTAAAAAATTTGGATAAAGAGTCATTCACTCCAAAATGTAAAAGAATCTTTTCTGTCGATTTAATTAATGAAGTGAGTAAAGGACTGTTTTAGTAAGCTCAAGTTACGTATATAGAAAGACTTGTAAGAATAAATACTTTGGTGTTCTGTGGCCGAAAAGCAGACAGAACTATAATATAGCAGATAAAACTCCCTAGAATGTAGACATCCAAGATCCAATTTTTTAAAAATTTGTCAGTTACAGAAAAGAAGGGAAAAAGCTTATTAACTCAGGGCAACTATAAGATGTTGACAGATATCAAGTTTCATAGCCAACCAGGCTGTTAGAAAACTGCTCAGATGTCGGTGGAGAGCAAGTTACTCTGTGAAACCAGTTTCACAGTGAATTATCTTCTTAATAAATTTAAACTCCAGCTTCATAGACTAACCAT
Source organism: Globicephala melas (assembly GCF_963455315.2). Taxonomy (NCBI): domain Eukaryota; kingdom Metazoa; phylum Chordata; class Mammalia; order Artiodactyla; family Delphinidae; genus Globicephala; species Globicephala melas. The sequence continues at coordinate 3,318,912 of NC_083325.1, forward strand.
TTTCTTCCTCTCTCCTCTACTTCCTCCCTCCCTCCGTCTCTGCCTTTCCTCCCCCGCCTTTTTTTTAAGTCTGTAAGCAGTTGGGTGAGACTGCTTTAGTGAGGTTCTGAACGACACCCAGGGGGATTTCAGGTACTCAGCCTCACTGTTTAGACACTGTTAGTGACACACATCGAGGTGAGATGTATCTGTGCTCTCTCAAAACATTTATTTTCTTTCCTCATCCAACTACTAGCATCTTTTAAAGAGAAAACCAGGCAATGTCTACCAAAGGCAAAATAAATCAGAGAATTTAATTAATTATTTGAAGAATTCAGGCATTGCTCCTCTTCCTTCAGCCTAGCTATTAAGAAAAAAAAAGAGAGAGAGAGTGAAATTTGAACAGTCTAGATTGGCTATCTATAGTGATTAAATTTGTAAGCTAGCAACAAGTTCTAGAAGATCTTGCTTGATTCCACATTGTACCGCTGGAACACACACCTGAATGGACCTCCAGGTGAGGCAGTTACTAGATTTAAATAAAGAGAGTGGAGGGGGCTGACTTTCCAGCTTCGTCTGAGTACATTGATTGAAGTTATTAGATAATTGTTCACCTTTCTACTTAGCCCCATGAGAGGAGACACACACATATTGTAAAATAAATTAATGTCAAATAGTCCAACTGGGATTGCTGAAGTTATTTACATTTAGCAATGGATTAAAATGTTAGCATTATACATTTAATAAATTAGAATCTTGTACGCTCTGACTCGCAAACATCTGCTGAACACGTTTTCAAGGGTCTTTTAGGGAGGACAATTTTCTCTGTATAATTTGAATTCAAAGGTGCAGTCCCTTTACCTTCTCTGTGGGACAAAAATATGAGAGGAAAATGTTATGTATTGTAGGTGGTAATTAGTCCATAGACTATTTTAAAGTAGTCTTTGGTAGAGTAGGATAAGATTTGGGTTTAGTTTAGAGAACATTAGTAAACCTTAATTACAGGAGATTTTTAAAAAGATATCTAGTTGCAAATATTATTTGAAAAATAGCACCTAGAATCTATATTAATGAGCTTTGCTTACTTTCTCAAAAATTTCTGGAAAATGATGTCACTACATTTTGCATTCATCTAATTAAACAACTGAAATATTGTTCTAACACATAAGCTACTCCAAGAACAAATAAAATGTATGCCAGACAAAAAATATTGCTGATTTCATATTTGCTGTAATAACAAGAGGGAGTGGCCAGGTGAAAACTATAGGTGAGTAATGCTTTATATTTATTTATAAAGTTGTTTTCTTACACTAACAGAAATTATGAAAACGTGTGATAATCTTTTGACATTTTTCATGATTCCTACTTCTAGATGCGCCTAAAAATAGGGAAATACTTAGAGCTTTAATGTTTGCTTGCACAGAAGGTAAACATCTAGAAAAATGTAATGAATAAGTGAATGAAGGATATTTAACAACTGGGCAGTTAAACCTAAGATTGTACTTTTGCTATTTACAATTACTAGTCTAGTCATACTACCCTATTTTTTCCTTGAGCCTCCAAAAACTTACACAACGCGGAATTATTACAGAATCACTCATTATTTCTCACCCCAGACCCTTTTCAATGAAATAATGCCATCCACTGAAGATTTATGGCAAAACAAGATAATAGACTCATTATTGGGAAGTTCTCCTGTCATAAGAATTTACAAGATTTTTTGGAAATAATACCTCTAGGGATATCTATTTTGCTTCCTTTTTTTCTCATTTTAGAGTTAAGGCCTAATTTTCCATGTTGGCCATTGATCATGGTGGAGGCTGTTCAGAGGTAGCCATGTAATTTCTTTATCTTTCACCTGCAAATTACACACATTATTTTGCAGCTCAAAATAAGCATTCCCAATGAGTTGCATTCAGTAAATGTCTTTCACAGCATTAGTACAGAACTGAGGTACAAAAGAATATTAATCTAATACATTCCAAAATTCAAATACTTGTGATTAATAAGCATTATTATCTATAAATAAGGCCCTAATGATACTTTGGCAGTGTTGTAAACACAAGAATCAGAGGCAATTACTGTCATTATTGTTCAGCAAGTACTTCCCATGAATACCAAATGGGTATTGCTGTCCAGCTACTTGGCAAGTAAGGTTCCCATAAAGAAACAGCTGTTGTCCAATCAGGACTGGCTACTGTTTACTGCCCTTAACCCCAAATGCAGGGTCCTTAAAGAAAGGAAAAAAAAAAAAAAAAAAAAAAAACCCAAACCCAAGCCATCAAAAGAGTTTTGATGCAATTAAAAAAATATATCGTTTCTAATAAATATAAAAGCATCTTGAAAATAGTGCTGTTGTGAAGTACTGACGTCGGTAAATTGGATACATTAGCAACCATTGTGTTCGCGAGAAGGAAAGGTCTCATTTGTGAGGCTCTAGGCCCAGTGTGATGAGCTGCCCTGGAAGTAAAATCAGTGGACAACGAAAAATCAACGGCAACAACATGAATTACCCTTCAAAGAGCATGGGCTTGAGCACGTCCTTACTTTTTTACCTTCCTCAGTCTACACAGAGCTCACCCCTCTCTATTAAACAGGACCAGCCCACCAGACCCAACTCTAAGTGGGGTGTGTGTGTGTGTGTGTGTGTGTGTGTGTGTGTGTGTGACCTGCTGCAGTACCAGTAAAGTAAGTTGCTCATGTTCATAGGAAACCGGACACAGTCACGCATGCGCTCTGCCCTCCGGCTCTTAGAAGTCAATGCCGGACCGGCTTTGGCTGTGTCCATGAGCTGATTTTAGCCTGCAGTCAATTCGGTGGCGCTGGTTAAAAGCTAAGTTGGTTTTTGTGGAGAGGGGAAAAGTTTCATATACATTTTCCTAAGGGATACATGCATTTAGCATCAAATGTAGAGCTGTCTATTTTTAAATTTTCTTGTGCCAAGCCTTATGCTTTAAAGATGTTATAGGTATACAGTGGGGGTAGGGTAGCATTGAATTGGTTTCCCAAGGCGTCGGAGAAACTTAGGAGGGCTTGGGTGGCAGCGGAGTAGGTGATGCGGAGGAAACCACCGTTGGCAGTCAATTTGCGCGAGGGTGTGGTCTTTATGGAGCATGCGCCGTGCACCCGCTGGAGGTACAGACTCTCCACGCCCAACCTCCGACAGACACCTGGGTACCAGCGCTTCAGGTTTGATAGGGCTTCCCCTCTTGCCCTCAGAAAACTGAAACAGCCGGGATTCCATTGTCCTCCCAGTAAACTGGGAGGGCGACCAGGTAGAGTGTCAACCCATGAGGTCCTTCTGTCCTTCTGAAAATGTTCTTGCCACCGTCGCCTGGGCTTTGTCATGGGAGCGAGGTAGCCACGCTTGGGGATGCAGGTGGCTGGACTCCAAAGCTGTTGCTGATGGGAAACAGTGGATTCTAACCCGGGACCTGGCCACCCTCTTCTCTCTCCCCTCTTCTCTCTCTTCCGTTTTGAACTCCTCTGCATGGGCTGGAGGGTGAATGGTCCACCAGGACTCATCAGCTTGTGTTCATCTCTGATTTGGGGAAGATGAGAAAAGGTGAGCTCTTCCAAGCAAATCTTTTCTCGTTTTCAAGCGTATAAAGACTCAAAAGAGAATTTCTATGACAACAACAGTAATAATAAGAACCACATGTTACTAAGGACTTACCATGTACCAGGCATTGAAACATGGACCTTGTGTGCATTGTCCTAGTTAAGCCTCTAAACACCCCTTGAAATGCAGCCTGTATCCCAGTTGGACAAATGAGCCAACCGAGGCTTCCAGGGGCTAAGTTACCTGCCCAAGGTCCCGGAGTGGTGGTACCCAGTTCTGAACTTTGGTCACGTCTCTTGGAGACAAGGTGCTTTTACTAGTGATGCTTTACTGCTTTGCAAATTCTGGGACCCTGCTGCTTTCTCCCCTTCTTGGAGATCCCCAGATGTCCCCTCTTTGGGGCCACCTCTGTGCTGGCTTGCAAAGCTGTCCTGTGACATTTGTGAGTGCAGCGTCCCCAGCAGTCTCACGTCAAAACCAGGATGGTGGGCTTCCCTGGTGGCGCAGTGGTTGAGAGTCCGCCTGCCGATGCAGGGGACGTGGGTTCGTGCCCTGGTCCGGGAAGATCCCACATGCCGCGGAGGGGCTGGGCCCGTGAGCCATGGCCGCTGAGCCTGCGCGTCCAGAGCCTGTGCTCCACAACGGGAGACCACAACAGTGAGAGGCCCGCGTACCGCAAAAAAAAAAAAAAAAAAAAAAAAAAAAAAACAACAAAAAAACCAAAACAGGATGGTAAAGGCTCTTGGGACCTCTGTGTACAGTAGTACCATACTGAGCCCCGTCTCCCAGCCCTCCGTGATCATGAGGGCAGAATAAGGCTCCGTAAGACTTCACGGATTCACCAGAAATGAGTATTACAATTCGGTTTGGATGCCCCATTAACACTGAGGCATGGCAGGTTAAGGGGCATGCGTGTGTATCTATAAACCTTGCACTAAATAGACAACAGTAGTGTGTCTGTTCCTCTGTATCCGAGCACCCTGGGGAGGAGGGTAACCTACTGATGGGAAGGGCCATCCCTAAACGTGATGTTGGCTCTGAGTCCGGAGATGTCTCTTCTTCCAGGCTGACGGAGGAGCTCGCGGGGCCGCTTCGCTGCTTCTGCTCCTCTCTCGGCTCAGCCCGTAAACACCTTCGCAGGGACCATGCGGATGCCTTGCAGCCACAGGCAGAGCCACTGTCTTTAACCTTCTCACCGATCCGGCATCATTCGGAGACAAAGGAGCTGTTTCAGGCGAGCCCGGGATCAATCAGCAAGGCTGGACTCTGTGCCTCCCCGGGGAGCGCCTTGCATCTGGGCCACGGAGCAGAGTGTGCAAGCCTGGTTCCCGGCGAGAGGGAAAAGATGGGGTTTTGTTTGGGGTCCAAGAGGAGATAGAGTCGGCTGTGGAACCCTGAGAAACACAGGTGCTCCACTTGTGACCGTGACATCAAGGTTGAAAAAAGCTCTGCAATGATTTCATTCCAAAGGAAATCTTCCTTGCTGCCACGGGTCCCCAAAGGGCAAGATGTCATTTGTAAAGGTCAAAGTGAAAAGGTTACTTGGCTTTTAGAAAATGACTTTCACCAAGTTATTAATTAGTTATTAGTTAATTAATATGCTGCCTCATTCCAAGAAAGAATTTGCGACAGTTTATAAAAATATGTGACGGGGAAACTAATTTGGGGAAAATGAGGCAGGTGAGGTCAGCATATACTGATACCTACCCTCAAATGCTTACTCTGTTTAGTGATGTTAGGAAGTCATGACGTGAGCTAGGGTTTGCTTTCTCCACAGCAAAAAAAAGAGGAAAAGAACAAAAAAAGAGTTTTACAATAAGCTATCAATCTATGTTAACTTTTATTTTAAAAAGGCACTCTTTTCAAGATGAACTATCAACTACATCTGACTTGAATGTATTTCCTAAACATCTTTGATATAATATCTAACCTCCAAGAAAATGTTCTGAAAAGAATTCACTACACTATCTTTTGTTTTAAAAATGAAAAAGCTAATCTTGAGTCCGTTAGGATTTTACATTGGTGAAAAAGTGTTATGATATTCTTTGACAATTTTTAATGCTAGCAATTGGCATTTTACTTCCTATGTTTACTTCCCATAAGATAATTTGACACTTTGCAAAATATAGATCACGTCTGCTTCTTCTCAGTAAGTCGCAGGAAATCAATAGGTGATATATGTTTTGCTGTTCCTTCTATTTTTGGTTTAGGTAGTCAAGAGGCAGGTAGTGTAGAGAACTCAGGAAGGTTCCGTATCTTCAGGGGTGTATAAATTCATGCACAAAGCCACAAGTAGCTTAGTGGCGTGGCTCCCTCGTGCCACCTTTCTGGTCTCAGTTTCTCGTCTATTAAATCAGGGCATGGGATTTACTTGATCTCTGAGTTGCCTTCTAGTCATAAAATTCTGTGTTTTGAATTTTCTGTCATCCTGAGGATCCATTAATGTAAGCATGATTTTTAAATGTCTAGTTATATTTCAATTGATACAGAACTTGCATGGAAAGGAGATACAGGGCATGCTATTATGCAGTGTAAATCAATAAAATGAAAATGTATCCATTGACAACATTTGTATTTTCACCTGTTACAGAGCTGTGCCATCTCTTTGAATACAATACACTTTTATGCCCCATTAAAGCATGCTTGACATAGCTTTCAACTACTTGCAAATGCTGAGAAGTTGAAAAACATAACATTTACAAAAGATACATCTGGTGCATATTTACATGACTTGGAATAAGGAATCATTTAAATACTGCTGAGCCATCTCCATATTAGGAGAAACGATATTCCACGTCCATATGTGAAATCGGTAGTAAAATACATGTAGGTTTAAATTTCTCTTAGGCGTTTTTTTTTAACTTTACACATGTTAGAAATATGGAACTATTGATTAGGGCTCAATTCATCTATCTGAGTTGTTGGGATTGCTTTCTCCCTGAATTTTATAGATTACATCATGAACTCTAGTTTCTATTCTAGAGGAGATAAGTTTTGAAAGGGGTTGAAAGTAGGACTTTCTACTAAGAAAATTTGCTTCTTCAGGTATAGGAGTTCGTAACCTGGGGACCGTGGGCCCGGTAACATCCAGAGGCAGGCGTCAGAGGCTCTGTGACCCTCCTGAGTTTCTATGCAAACACTGGTGTGTGTAGATATGCAGATCATCTTTTTTTTTCCCCCTTTGGAAAAGACCTAACTTATATTTGTATCTCAAAGAGATATGGCCCTGGTGTAGTAGAAAACTTAGAATCATAAGAAATACTTGGGGTTACCCCTTACTAGCTGTTGGACCCACCTTCTGCAGGCCTTACCTGTGAAGTAAAAGGATTGTACCAGATAATCTTAGATGCCCTTTCCAACACCAGCATTCTCCAGGCAGAAACTTACCTCCATCTACCTAAATGCTTCAGCCACCAGTGCCCTCAGCATCTGTCCTATCCTCTACGTTCCTTTTTAGGTTGTAATTGTGGAGTTTCTGCATGAAGTCTAGGTGAGTCTATGCTGAATAGTGTGCAGGGCTGCATACATAGCAAAGCTGGGGAAAAAAGCACACCTACAAATTGTACAGCTCTTCTAGAATGCCATGTGGTACAGCATATGAAATATAACTTGTACCCTGCAGCTCACACACACACTTTAATTAATGTTATGGGCTGTGCTTTAAACTGAGAGAAGTGAGAAAATCAAGGTTAAGGATGCTCTATTCTTTACTATGTAGAAGGAAAAAAGAGACAGCTATGTAAATGAAGGGTTTCTCATCTCCTTGTCAGTTTCTTATCTGTTGTCAGTTTGAATGATTTCTAAATCAGAAGAATGCTGAAGATCTGTTTTCCCATCAGTTTTGAGCCTAAGGAATTTGGAGCTGGAGTTCTGAGCCAGGAAACAGTCCTGTTTTGAATTCAGAGGCTCTACTGCTGAGCACGGATGCCAGGCTGATGATAAATTCCAAGAGGTTCAGCTTGATATTTCAACCCCAAGGTCAGAGAGAATTCCTTGGAGTTGGGCAAATGAAGAAAGTGAGTGTGGCCGGGGCGTCTCCAGCGGTCGCCCTGGGAGAGGAGCGCCTCACCAGGTTGTGGCGATGTGGTCAGCTAGGAGAGACGCAGTAGAATATTGTGGTAATGGGCACCGCTGGCCTCAGGCAATATGGTAACTCTCAATTTCTATATATTTCACATGGCGTAGCTCCAACATCAAGAAGGCTTCCTAAAATTTTCACTTTGTAGTTAGTGATTATGGTACCATGTAGACCCAACCTCCGAAGCTGATATGATCTATTGTGCAAAAATTCTTCATTTGAGAGGTATTTGTTGGACAGATTCTCTCAGGTGTATTTATTTATTTTTGAGCCCTTAAGATGGATTATGACAGTGTGGGCTAACTCCACACGCGTGCTGTACACCAGATTCCAACCTCAGAGGCTGGCACTCACCCCACCTTTCTTTCCTCTCGTTCCCCAGATATTTTTCTGTATTGCAGATTTATTAACAAATCATTCAATACAACAAGAGGTGATGACTTTTTCTGAGTTCAAACCCCCAAAAGAGACAATTTTTCCGGGGGGTGGTTTGAAAGGGTCCTCTAGCGAGATGTCTGTGGTCATTAACTTCATATGAAGTCTGAAATATCACATACGTTGTGATGTATCCTAACGACACTAGGAAATCTGGGCACCTTGGGATTTATTTACTATTAATTCGTCTTTCTAATGGTTGACGGAACTTTTCATGACCAATTGAAATGATAAAAAAAGGAGACATGATTAAGGATTGAAATATCACAGACCAAATTTCGATGAGGAAATAGACAAAAATGTATTTTTTCCTAAAGGATCATAACTGTAATGTTCCAAAGCATCGTCAAAAGCAGAACTACACCCTGCACTGAATGTCTTCTGAAGCAATTGAGTTATGGCTCTGCCCCTTACCGTCGTTCACCTTGATGGAAAGATGCTTTGATTCAGCCTGCGTCCCAGGCAACCCTAGGAGGTGGGAGGTCCGAGTCAGTTTGGGCAGTGATGTCATGTTTTCATCTCCGGAAGGAAGGAAAATAAAAGACTGCCAACGTTCGACGGCATTTTGTCTACCTTGGAAGAGATCTGAGTGACCAAGTTTTGTCCCCTGGAGTTCCGTGTTCTGCCACAGGGAAGAGCAGGCACGCCGGGCTTTGCTAAATGACATTTGAGCTTTCTACCTTGGCATATTCTCATGGGAAAACCTCTGAGCGCACGGATAAAGCAACCACAGTAAAACTGAAGGGCGTGCTGTCGATGACATTAGCTGGTTTAGGTTCAGTATAACCCCGTCCATCAACAGTGTATCTGTTTATTCGTAGGCGTTAACACTATTTGAATTCCAAGAAGAAGTGAAGTAAAGTGTGTCTACAGCTCCTTAGAAGAAACTGCCTTACAGGTTGAAAGGATCGTTACCTCCTTTCAACGGGAGATCCTGAAATGGAAGGTGACAGAGAATAAACAAACGAAAAAAGATCTCTGACACTCCCTGTGATGCTCCTTATTCAGACTTTCCCAAGTCCCTTCCCTAAGTCCTGGGCGATCCTGCTGTACTTAAGTACCTACCTTATTTTGATTTGGAAACCTCATTTGTTTACAATGGTAATTTGGGAGTTGGATAGCGTGATTCAGACTGGGGATAGAATTCCACCTTGGGGAGGTTATGCATTTGCACAGGTGAGAACTGAGATCCTCTGCTGGGGTTTCTAGTCTGGGGTCTGCCTAGACAATGTTTTCTTCTGTCTCTTGAACCTTATTTATGTCTGTCTGTGAATTCCAGAGCAGTATTGCTAAGTAAATATGAAACAGGCACCTGGATGGGGAAAAATATCGTTGTTCAGCCACCTCACTTCTCTCCAGTGAAGGCACTGAGGCCAGAAATCTCTATGATTCTTCTCTAGGAGTTATTTACAAAACACCACCGTGAGATTACAAAAATGACCAGGACAGTTTCCTAAACTATATTTTGCATTCTAGGATGGAAAGCATTATCATTTTAAATATAAAAATATTTCCTTTACTTACTAGTTGTTCTAAGAATACTATACATGGTCTTAAGTTTCCGCTTTTCCTCATGTTATCAACCAGGAAGGTTTTTTCTGATGGAAAAGATGATTAAAAGAGATCAGGAAGTGTGCCTTTTCAAGGTATGATTCTTCATAAGAAAAGGCATGGGCTACTAAATTATCAAGATAAAGTGGCCTGGGCTATTAAGTTATCCCTTCAAATTTGGGAATTCATGGATGAACATTCACTATGCAATACTGAAGATTCGTGTTATAGGTCCAGAATTTAAGAAAAACCATTTTGCCACTGATCTGCAGTGAGGGAGCACTGCAAATTAATTACTATTGAGGAAAGCGCATCGTGTGTCTATATCCTTAAACAGCTGGCCTGTGTGGACTGAAATGAGTGATAATTCAGCTATAAATTCCAGTTAAGTTGGTGAACCAGTTCACTCAGTAAACAAATTCATTAGAGCTAAGTTAAAAAAATAAATTGGATGGTTCAAGTAGATCAAAATCAAAGAATGCTATAAAAGAGTAGGGATGTGCCTCCCCAAATGATGACTATCTTGTGATGCCATTTGCAAAGAAGTGACAAAAGAGATTGCAAACATTTTTGTCAATTATTTGAGATGAACGTGTCCATTTTTGGGTGCATAAAGTAGGAAAGTAAGTGGAGAAAAAGACTAGCTAGAAACCTGGAGGTTTACACCAAAAATCTGTTTTAGAAACCTGCATGTGTTTTGAATATTAAAAGGCTTTCCTTTCTCTTCTTTCGGTTATGCTTTTTTAAGTAGCTAATGGTTTTATCGGCATTCTTAACCTGAGTCAGATGATTTGGCCCTTGATGATGTTTCTAGTGCCTCTGACGTCTGTTTCAACTTGTTTTCTAAGGAGGCAGTGTGTATATACTTTTATGCAGAAATAGTTTTGGCCATTTCAAACCCCTCAGTTTTAGGTTTATTTACTTTTTTCCAGTTTGCTCCTTGGATTTTCTTCCCTTTTGTCCTTACCCTCTTTTTAATATTTAAAATCAATCTCCCATGCCCACATTCGCTGTTCTTTGCTTTGCTCCGTGGTTCCCTTCTTTCCCAGTGATATTGCTGAATTTCTTCTCTGCCCCAGCATCAAGTTTCCCTCTCAATGTCCCATAGGCATCTGTTGACTGCCCTTTATCCCTGCATCCTTATCTTTTCCTGTTCTCTTTGCTTTTATGGATATGGTATGTTGTCTTCTTCACATAGATATTTCCCAAGCTATTAGAAATATCAAACCAATCTGTGTTGACAGACAACTAGTTTTTGTAGTTTTCATTTAGTTTGTAGGTGGACTTGCTCCCTAATTTCTTTTCCACAGTTGCTCAGTCCTTTCCTCTTTCTTATGTGCACAGATCCTGTCTTTCTTCCTCACTTGCCTTGGTGAGTCCTTGGTTGTCTGGTGGGCTTTGGTTCCATCGTGGAGATTTCCGCCAAGCCCACTTCACATGGGCAGTTTAGGACAGCCTCTCATCGGCTAAATAGATGATGCCTCCACACCCATCCTTTTGGAACAGACTTGGCTGGTCCCAGGAAGACACCCTAGGTGGGACATCGCACCGTGTACACGCTGAGTCAACAGACAGACAGTCAGGGTTCTGTCCGTGGCTCTCCCCTTGCCACTGTTGGTGTCGCCTTGGGTAAACACTGAATTCTCTGTGCCTCTCTGCATTTTTGAAGATAATAACACCCAACTCATAGGGTTTTTGTGTACTCGCAGCATTTCCAGTGTATGCTAATCCCCTCTGTACTTAGAGGTTGCAGAAAACTTAAAGCCTGTAAGTTCGACACAGCAGACACGCTAGATGTGATGGGAGAAATAATGCTGTGAATGTAGCACTTCTAGTGTTTCGAAGTATATTCATATCGTCCATTTCACTTCATCTTTACAATGACCCCGAGGGCTGCTGAGGACTCCAGTGCTCTCAACAGTGGCCCTCGTGGGGCCACTGTTGCCATATGATTCACTTGGGAGGAAAGAAATGCCCACTGAAAAGCCACGTGGATATTATGAAGGTAATGGGGACAAAAAGGTCGTCCTGAGTGTAGAAAATTGGAGCCATTCAGCCTCATAGAAAAGAGGAGTTTTATGTTTCATTCCCAAGTTCAGAGAAAAGAAAACCTTTCCTTTTCTTTCCTCTTTGCTGTTGTTGGCAAGACTCTGTAAGACGGCAACTCACATAGAAGGCACACACTGGGCCAGATTTTCAAAGAGCCTCTATGCTTTGCATGTGTTAGATTTTTTCATGCAGAGCTGCAGCTCTGGGTGGTGGGGAAGTTTGTGGGGTGGAGGGGAGGGTGGGCACAGATGGCTTTTCACATGTGCCACCTCACTTTGAATGAGGAAATGTACTAATTTTGTGAGACTTAGTTTTCTTAAAAGTAGAGTTCCTTAAGAAGGCTTATATCCTGAGCAGTGCAGTCTTTAAATGAACAGTTCTGCAGATGAGACACAATCTGGGTCTGTCTGGTGGACAGTGGTGCAAAGGTGCTTTATTGTCGGAAACAGAGCTCAGCTAAAGAGACTCCAAATTACCTTGCGGTCCGTGTGGATTACGGTGACTTCCAATTGCTTGCAGGTCATGTTATACCTTTTTCCTGGGCACTTTTTGCTAGGATAGACCTTTTCTAGGGAACGATTAAATGCCTCAGAGTTAGTGATTTGATAGCAGAGCCTTGAGGATTTGGTTTAGTCTCAGAAACATGTAGGTTCCTTCTTTCCCACATGACCACCAGTGACTTTGAACTCTCTTCCTTTGGCTCTTTGCTAGTTGTATCTGTTCAGATAGAGAAGGTTATGCTGTGGTAGAAAAAAACCATCAAAATCTCAGTAGCTTTACAGCAAAAAGTCTGTTTCTTTTTTTAATTAAAATTTTTTTTATTGAAATATAGTACAATATTGTGTTAGTTTTAGGTGTATAGCAAAGCGATTCAGTTATTTAAATATATATATATATATATATATGTATGTATGTATGTGTGTGTGTGTATTGCAGGTCTGTTTCTTGATTCCATTTCTTGTCCATTGTGGGCTGGAAGAGGTATCCACCAGCTGTAGATATTTAGGGACTCAGGGTGCTGGGGCCCTTCTCTGTACCTGGTCCCCCACGTGCCACAGCAGTGGGAAGGGGACCTGGTGAAGCTTGCCCTGGCTTCTACAGCTTCTGCCCAGAAGAGCCACCTGGCACTCCTCACATCTCATTGGTCAAAAAAGTCATGTGACCATGCCTGACTTCAAAGTAGTTGGGGCCATTCAATCCTACTCTGAGCACAGAAGGAGGGGAAGAGAAATGTAAATAAACCGCCTCTGACGACCTCCTCCTCGATTACACAAATCTACACAGGGGAGGGATTGCTCTATATTTACTGTAATCAGCACTGTCAGTGTGCATTTCTCTGCCCCAGACATTTTCGAGCCTTGCTAAAAAAGTGTCACGTGTCTCCACAACAGTCTCTATGCATTGACTGTTCTGCATCCTTGGACTCTTACGATACTTTGGAATGCTTTCAGTAACAATGATTAGAATGAAAATAATAGTGAAGAATAGAAAGTCACCCACAGAGAGAAATACACCTCTTAATCAGTTGCTTAAACTCCACTTCTTTTCTTTCTTTTGAAAGTGCCTTTCAAGTCTTTATCAAAGAACATCTTTGTGATCAGATTAATCAACAATTGATGGGTGAGGAAGCTAAGACTCAGAGAAGATAGGTAGAGACCTTTCAAATCTCTGATATGTGAGTTCAAGTGTTTAATTCATTTTCTGGGATTTGACTAATCACCACTCTCCCCTCACCACCACCACCCTCACCACCATCTCCATCACCACCACCACCCTCACCACCATCTCCATCACCACCATCACCATCACCACCATCTCCGTCACCACCATCTCCATCACCGCCATCACCATCACCACCATCACCCTCACTGCCATCTCCATCACCACCACCACCCTCACTACCATCACCCTCACCACCATCACCCACCACCACCACCCTCACCACCATCACTAGTACCACCATCTATCATTATAAACACAAATTTGTGTGACCCATATAATGTTTCTCTTCACACCATTATGGGAGCCATAACATTGGTAAGATTTTTAGTAATTTTGTTTTCTTTTTCTACATATTGCCTAATCTAGGAATTAAAAGGTCATGGAAGAAAGTGACAACTCAGAACTGTCTTCAGGACTGAGTTTGGATTAAGCCTATCTGTTACCCTCTTCAATTTACATTTTTTTTATTTTCATTTTCTTCCTGTGGTACTTTCCTCCTTGAAACTTGAAAGAGAACCAGAGCTAAAAAATGACATGCTCCATGGCCTCCAGGTCCCAGGAAAGGGCTGTATTACTGCAGCACTGACTTTAAGTCCTTTACCACAGACATCACTCAGAGATTAACAGAGTGCACAGGTGTGGGGAATTCCCTGGAGGTCCAGTGGTTAGGACTCTGCCCTTCGATTGCCAGAGGACCTGGGTTTGATCCCTGGTCAAGGAACTAAGATCCCACAAGCCACGTGGGGTGCCGCCAAAAATAAATAAATAAGTAAAGTGCACAGGTGTGGCTCGGGTTTCCAGAGATGAGGCTATTTTTCCCGCCATACTCTGCTCAGCAGCCAGCAGGGGAAGCTAGAAGGACCAGTCCAAAGGAAAGTGGCACAGTTACCCAGTGAATCAGAATGATTTAGCAGAATCATTGCAGTTGGAAGGTTTTACTTCATGAGTTTGCCTGTCTGCTCTGATTTGGGTGTGATGCTCTGGGCCTCTGGGAATAGTGTTCAGAGTGGGCTTTCTTTGGAGGTGATTCCATTGCCCACCGAGCCGAGGAGATGAACGTTCTGTCGTAGCCTCTGGCTTATGTGGGAAAGATGGCATCTTTGACCCTTGCCCGTGGCCTATGATTTGTGTCTTTAAACACCGTTGCTGGCTGAGGTAATGGTGGAGAGTAGAAGGAATCTGGCCCAAAGCTAAAGCCCTAGAGCTTTACCCGCCCCCGCCTCCCACCCCCCAAATATTAACAAAACAAGGATGTTATTAAATTACCAATCCTGGCTCCAATTGAACATATGCCAAGAATTCCATGCTTCCACCTCACATAATACATTTTATTTTTCTTTTGGGGATTTGTTTTCTGAATCGGTTTACTTCTTTGTGGCCCAATAATCACCACATGGAATTCTCTCCATCTTTCATCCTTCATCATTAGGAAAAAAACACAGTATCATTTTCTGGCAAGAAATAAATATCTCAAAATGAAAGACAATATTTAGTGACCAAAAAAAAAAAAGAATCCCTCAAGAGTACTATTTTTTCTGATGAATCAGAACTGGAAGTGATTAAGGGCTCAGTACATTAAAACAATGAACACTCGTGTTCATTCCTCCATTTTCATAAGAAAATCAAACATCCTCTTTTATGTAAGTGGGGGGCTACTTAACAAATCTTTTAAGTGAGCCATAGACAAGTGCATTGGCATGGTTTGAGGAAATGCATAGAGGAAATTAAAAATGTTTATTTTATTGAACTAATATTCCCTGCTGGAGATTAAAGTAGCAAATCGAGCCCACAACTGTAAGACAGATACTATTCAGCAACTGAGTGTCTATTTATTTGGTCCCTAACTGTCAACTTGAACTTGAGTAGAAGTTTTAAATTGTAACTTACTAAATGCTTACGAGAGTGTTCCTTGAATATAAAATTGGGTTGTTTCAGATTTTATTTTCATAAAAATATACCTCGTCTGATTTTATTTGGATTGGTGGATTTTTAAAAAACGTGTTCAGAATTGAAATTCCTGAGAATCTTTAGGGTGACTAAAATTTTGGTATGGTATAGAGAATTATGACTTTAAGATCATGTATGTTGATCATGCCAGTTTGGAAAGTTCCTTATGCCATTTTATAACGTATTTCATAAGGAAATATTTTTAAAGGCATTATTTAGAAATCAGGACTAGCTGTTTTCATTTCAGGCTGCTACCTCTTAGCTGTTTGAATCAGAGCATACTAGTTAAACTCGGCTGTGGCCAGTTGGATCATCAGTATCTTTTGCATGGATGTACAACTCTAGTTGTAGTACAACCTAATTTTTATTTTAGATTTATAAAGGAAAGGATATCTGGAATGAAGATGTAAGCACTGAGGCAGTCAGGAGGCAGATAGTAGCTACCATATTTAAGTTCCGATGAGCAGTTACTATGTCCCAATCGACTAAAGAATTTTGTGTCCATTTTCACGTGGAGACACTTACTATTTTGAAGTAACTATAATTATCATCATTTTACAGGTGAGGAAACTGACAACTCAAAGAAGATACTAACTTTCCCACCCACCGCCACTCCTCCCAGCTGGCAGGTGGCGGAGCTGGGCTGCTCTCGAGAGGCCAGGTTGGTTTTCTCCCCTGGAGGCTGGGATGCTGTGGGGTTTCCCTTGCAGTGGGCAGAGACCTGGGTAAAGATGGTCTTCAAGCTCCTGGGGCAAAAGGTGATAAGTGCAAAATGCAAGGCGGGCTTCCCATCCTCCCTCCCTTCATAGAAATTCTCCTGTACGACGTCCATGCATCTTCAAGCAGGCTTTTCCATGGAAGAGCTCACGTGGGCACGCGTTCAATTCAAGTCCCAGTGTGCTTTCCCCCAGGGGCTCTTTCACAAGGTTACAAAGACTGGGAAACTTGCCCATGATTATTAATATTTAAAAAAAGTTATTCTGGCTTCTTTCAGGGCCATATCAGTTTCAAAGATCGCTGTCAGGGTGCGAGCAACTGAAGTTGAAATGGCCGGAAAGCGGAAACTTTTCTTCAGAGTTGTACAGTTGGTGGAATATTCATAGAAGTGTAATGTGACACAGGATGCCGAGTCGGTGTCGAAACTTTGTTCCAAACCATATTTGCTATTTGTAAAACTGGTCCCTCAGGGACCAGCTACGGATAAGGTAAGGGGTGGGGGTGGGGGCTGGCTGCCGAGTGACTGAGACAGGGCTGCAGGAGGGGCTTCTGGCCACAGGAATTAGGATTCTCGGGAGCCAGGAGAGATCTGGGGTCCAGCCTTTCCCACCCTGGGAGGACCACCTCTGCCTCAGGTAGGGACACCTTTCCTTCATGTTGCCACGTAAGTTTTGTGCCTGAGTTTGAAACGTGAACTTTGGAGGAATTGATACAGTATCATTGTGCAGTTTTGCTCGTGGGGAAGTGACACCATTCGCTTTTTCCTTGAAAGTCTCCTGGTCAGGATGTTGATTAAAAAAATCTGGCGCCATGGACCCTGACCAGTGTCATCTCCCGATGCTGAAAGTATATTTTAAAACGAACCAAAGGTATCATCTACTGATGACCCAAATTTCCTTTCAAGAATTAACAAATCTCTCTCGTTTTTTTTTTCCCCCCCTAGGAACTCTATGCATCTGTAGTTAATCTAAGAATTAACATTTAGCAAATTACTGCCTCAGTGCCTTAAATGAAGTATGTGTCTGGTGGCTCTGTTGATTAGAGCCCCGTGCTAATGAGGTCACGAGTTCAGTCCCCAGGAGGGCTGGTTCACTTCTCCGTGGTCCCCCTCCGGACCCTGGCCACACCTCCAGAGGAACACTGGTCACAAGTGGCCTTCTGGGGAAGAATCAACACAAATTCTTCACGATTTGTGGGAAAAGACAACTCAAAGCAGATGCCTTGAGTTAACCTGGAATATGGCAGTGATCCCATGGGGTGACTAAATGGTACCCTAGGAGGCTGCAAAGACGTCCTACAGACTGTGCCAGTGCTATGCTTCCTGGGGTGGCTTCCGTGCTGGGAAAGCTGGCTTTGATGTGTGTGTGGCACTCTGTCCTGCAAGGAAAGGGGAGTGTTTTCTAGAAACAGTGAGAGGTGGGATGCCTCTTCAAGAGGCAGTCAGGGGGATGCTTTAGGGGAATTTGGTTGCATTTTCATTGATCACTTATTCAAAAGAGGGACCATTTGGGGCCTGCCAATTAGCGTCTGTCCTCATGCACCCCCGGGACCACTTTTCCTGTGGTCAGGACACGCCATCGACTTGTCTCAAGCTGGCAGTAGACCCAGGAGTGAAGAGCTTCCAAGGCATGGGGGATTCTCACACTCATGCATTCTCTCCATTTTTCACTCCCAGAAACCACTTTTTCAGGTCCAGGTTCAGTTCTGAAGCTAAATCTCGGCCAGGCGTGACTGGATGCACTGGTATCCTCTGAGGTCGTTTCTTGGGTTTAGGGAAGGATAATGCCTAGCGACCTCCAGCTCTGCCTGGTGACATTCCTGGTTGAAACCAGCACCCTCGCTGGCTTCCTCCTATTTACCAAGAATACATTCTCCACCTCTCTTTTAAAACAATTTTTAAAAATAATTTTGATTACTAGCAGGATGCTTTGTATATAGTAGGAGTTCAATAAATATTTGTCAGATGAATGAGTGAGTGGATGAAAGAATCAAATGTAGAATTGATTCCATTTAGAAAAAGGCAGTGTTTTTAACTTTATCATTTTCTTGCTTTTCTCTTTACAAAATTCTATGTGTTTATTAAAAATAATTCAGAAACTAGAGATGAGCAGAACTTAAGAAAATAAGATTCATCACCCGTAATGCCATCACTTGGAGATAGCCTTTCTTGACATTTTGGGGTGTGTTATATTTCTATCTATATGCATATCTATTATATGTATGGGATTCAGACAATGTGTATTATTGTGTAATTTTTTAAAACTTATATCCAGAATCTTTGCAAGATATTAAATATTCTTCTGTGTTATTATTTTAATTTTTTCAGACCATTTTATTCTATGACTTGACTTCAACTTAGCCGCCTGTTAAAACATCCCTGGAGCTTAAACTTTCTATGTAGCTTTATTTCCTTGGGATAAATTCCTACAAGAGGAATTGCATGGTTCCATGGTTTTCTAATTCACTATATGTTGGCAAGTTATCGGTTAGAGCAGTGCCACCAATACGTACTCCTACCTGCGATCGGTTAGTGTCCGGCCACACTCCTCCTTGGTTGAACGGTGTGTTGTCATTCTTCTATTTGCTAATCCGTAGGTAAAAAGTATATCCAAGTTCTTCCACTTTGCATTTCTTTCTTTAAAATTTATGTTTTTTTTACTCTATTGCACTCTTTTATATTTTAAAAATTAATTAACAATTAAAAAAATTTTTTTGGCTGCATCGGTCTTCATTGCTACACGTCGGCTTTCTCTAGTTGCGGCGAGCGGGGGCTACTCTTTGTTGCGGTGCACGGGCTTCTCATTGTGGTGGCTTCTCTTGCTGTGGAGCACAGGCTTTAGGTGCGTGGGCTTCAGTAGTTGCAGCACACGGGCCCTAGAGCATGCGGGCTTCAGTAGTTGTGGTGCACTGGCTCAGTAGTTGTGGCTCGTGGGCTCTAGAGCGCAGGCTCAGTAGTTGTGGTGCACAGGCTTAGTTACTCCGTGGCATGTGGGATCTTCCAGGACCAGGGATCAAACCTGTGTCCCCTGCATTGGAAGGCGGATTCTTAACCACTGTGCCACCAGGGAAGTCTCGAATTTTTCCAGTAGGTCATTGTTGGTTATGTATTTTAAATAGAGCAGTGTGTACATGTCAATCCCAACTCCCATAGTGAAACTGAATACTTTTTCATGTGGCCATTTTAACATCTTCTTTGCAAATTGCCTGTTAATGTTTTTGAAAACCCACATATTTGGGGGGCCAATATACGTACCCCTCTCTACTTCATGGACTATTGTAAGAATTAGTTGAAATAACCTATTTGAATATGTTTGAAACCGACACAGCAATACACAAATGTGTTGACCACGTTTATGACCTGTAGGGTGAGGGTCAGAAGGAATGGCCATCTGGAGACAAACAGGCTGAGTCAGTGGTACCCATGGAAGGCTTGGGCAGCTCTGCCTGCTGACGTATGGGGAGAGGCACCTGTGAGAAAGGGAAAGGGGCCTTGACCCTTTGTTACTGAGAGAAGGCCACCGGAAATAGACAAGGTCAGTGGCAATACAGGGGCTGGCAGCTCAAAATGTTGTTTCAGTTGTTACAACTAGTATAGGGTACTTCTCTAATTTGAAAATGATCAGATAAAGAAAAAAACAATTAAGACACTCCACCCTGCAGCAGGGTCGGCAATTCATGAGGCGACAGGAGCTGAGTTCTGGGCTGTCATGGGTGTCCGTGCTGACTTGGACAGAGCAGCCCCAGGGAGCCCTTGAGAGTCATACCTGGACCCTGCAGGACGCCGAGCTCACGGCCATCTCGCACTCAGATGACGGGGAAGCCGTGCCTCCTTGGCGAGCAGGACCCTGTGAACAGGTAAGACATTTCCCTGGCTGGAAGTAAACACAGGCCGTCCTTCCAGATCCAGTGTGCGTCACGGGCTGGCAGGGAGAAGGCAGGGCTTAAGGGCAGTGGGACGAACTCAAGTTTGTGCAGGAGGAGAAATGAGAGCTTTTCTTCTTCAGTCCAGCGTTGCCACTGCAGCTGATGATACAAAGTATCTGACTGAGGTTTTATGTTATTTTACACCAGGTAAAGCTTCTCTGAGGCAACACTGTTTCCTAGGACAGGGACCGTGCTAGGGCCTGGGGACAAAGCGGGGGACAGACTGTGATAGTCTCTGGCTTTCCGGAGTCTCAGCTGGGTTGGGGACGTGGACGGTACACGAGGGACCAAGCAAACAGGGAGAGTGTGGTCCATGGCAATGATGCCCCAAAGGAAATGGAAACGGGCAAGGATCAGGGCTGGGCCATTTTGGATTTGGAGGCAGTGCAAGGTCTTTCTGGGGAGAGCACATTTAAACCAAATTAAGAATGAGGAGACAGGCCAGCAGGTGAAGAAAGGCAGACCCAGGAGGGAGGAGGCGTCTCAGCCGTTCCATAGAGTGACAGCAGAGCAGTGAGCTGGTCAGGATGAGGTCTGAGAGGCCAGCAGGCATCAGATCACACCTGGCTTCATTCGTGCTTCATGTTTAGAAGTTTGATTTTACCCTAAGTGCAAAGGCAAGGTAAAGAGTGCTTAGAAATCCAACATCATAACGCCTTGCTGAAGCCTCAACTCAGCGTGTGTAAAGATTTGTTGAGTGAGCTCAAAATAAATAAACAAATTGATGTTCTGTGCTTGGAAAACATCCTGTTTTATTTTATTCTATTTTTAAGCTTTGGTTTTGGCTTCTAGTACATGAAAAATCACTCCCATTTCGATTTATTTTTGTTAAAAGGCCAAGCTTACAGGGATGAGAATAAAACGTCTGATGCTGAGAAACGTGCCTGAAATGAGAGGAAAGGTTGATGAGGCAGGTCTCCACAGCCTGGATCGTGTGGAGTGCTTTCAGAAACCGTCACCCATTGTACAGGTGAGAAGGCAGCTCAGAGACGTGAAGAGAGGTTTGGCAAGGCCACATCCTTGTGTGAGGTCCCGGGAACGCGTGTCTCTGCTCTGGTGAACTTTCCGTGAGCCCAGGGCAAATGGTGGCCACCACGGCCTCATGGAGTTGCTTGGGCTCCTTTCTGTGGCCTCTGGGACTCTTGCTGTAGGAGTTTGTGGAAACAGGAAGGATAAAGGATGGTCATGGGGGTTCTCGTTACTCCGTGGGGCACTGGGGGCCCGTGTCTGCTCATCAGGTAGACTAGAGACTCGGCCCCCTAACCTCCCTTTCTGACCACCGAGTGTCCACCTCTGAGGCCTGATCAGGGCTCCCACATCTTGAGGTTGGCGAGGCGCCCAAGGAGATCAGTGGAATTCCACCTTTCTCCTCCCATCCCAACACTTAAAAATATGGGCTGTGATGATTTTGGACGTGCCCCCTCTACACGTTGGCATCTGAGTCCCCTGTCCTCCTGGAGCCCTTGCCGGTCCTCCTCGTCTTCCTTGAACTTGTCTCCAAGGGAGTCTGCTGTGATCACTAACATCACCCCTATTATCTGAGGTCCACTGAGGTGTGTCAGGGCTTTGGGACAAACACGTGGTACTCAGCCCAGCTACTGTAGATCTGCAGCCACCTTGGGTTTCGCCTTTCCTGGCAGGATCCCACCGGGAACTCTTTGGGGCAAAACATTTCTTTTGCAATTTAATTGTCAGCGGGTGGGATACAGTATTCCCTGCCTGAGCTTGAATTGAAGGAACCCCTCATCTTCGAGTTCCAGCTCTTGAGAAGAATGGCAGCTGCTGGAAGATGTGAACTTGACATTTGAAATTGGCCGACACCTGGGAGTTAGTGTGAGGTAGAAAAACAAACAAGGGCTGTGGTGTTGGGTAGATGTAGGTTCCAGACCAGCTCTGCGCTTCCTGTCGTGCGGCTCTGGAGTAACAACTTGTACGATCTCTGTGAGGCCCATTTTTCCATCTTTAGAATGGGGGTAGTATAGTCTACCGCATAATATTTCGGTGAGGATGAAAAGAAGAGAATGAAAATATCTGTCACACAAGACATGCTTAAGAGACATTAGCTCTTATGTTCCTTTGCCCTCAATAATGTCATGAGTCCTTCCAAAAACAGAACATCCTTCAGGATAGAATCCTACCCATTTTTTGGCTGGCGGGACATCCGAAAGGACATAGGTGTCTTTGTTTGGTTTGTGGTAAGTTGACTTTGCACTTTAAAAGGGAAAAAAGGGAAACGTGTAGTCCCTCAAACAATGACCCCTTTTAAAGCCTACATTGGACTCCGATTTCAAAGAATATTCTTATTAACATAGTTCCTTACAAATGGAGTGCCACTCATCAAATATTTATAAAGAGTAGCCTGAGAAGCCAGTGTAGCGCTTGGCAAGCCTGGGGACATTTCCCACATGCTCTGTGGGACGGCGTAGGTAGGGGACACCCTTTAATTTTGTGACATGATTTGGGGGCTCCAGCGCAAGCTGGTCTTGGCATGGTTTCGCCCAGTTCAGGGCCCGTTCAGGCCTCGCAGGCAACTCCCTTTGAAGTCCATGGGAGCTCTTTGAATGGAAAACATACACAACGGGGTGCTGATGCAAATAGGAATCAGGCCTGATGTACATGGGGAATAAAGGGGCTTCTCCACCCAAATATTAGCTCTTTAGCTAGGAAACTATGGTTTGATCATTAAATAAAAGAGCCCCTCCCTGCCTCCAAAACCTCACAGTCTACCACCAGAGCTCCGCCATCCATTTGCTCAGGAAATGATAAACCTGCTGGTTACCTGAGAGTTTTAATTAAGCAACAGATACAGACAGTGCAGGGCTCGTTTTGCTTTAAACATATCAATAAAATAAGCATTCTCAATTCCAGGACAACTTGCTCAATGATAAAAAAAACTAAGCATCACTATCTTTTGAAATATCACTCATCAAGTGTGATCATTTAGAAAAATATCTCTATTAGAGACAGTTAGAGTTGTTTTTTAGTTGAAAATGCAGTCGCCGATGGAGTGCAAAGCTGCAATTTGTAGACAGGTTAAGTAAATTAAATCACTCACTGTCTTTTTTTTTTTTTCTTTTCTTTTTCCTTTTCCAATGGCTTTAAAAGTTAAAGGTAATTTGCAAAGAAAATGCTCGGTTGAATTGGTTTGTAATATCTGTTAATGATCTTTAAAAAAATCCACTTATTCACAATCCTGTCCCTGAGGGAATAGCAGTGTGCTATCAGAAAAATTTCTAAAGTCTGAAATGTCATTAGCTAGTGATTTCTTTGAAGTAAAAAGCCCTGAAAAAATAAATTATATAAGGTATACAAGTGCGCAGGACAATCACTTTGATGAATAATATCTGTGTTTTTCATGCGGCAAAATACAACAATTGAGATCCAAGCTGCTAATTTACAGAGCCGTCTTTTGAGTTACGTCCACGTAGGCGTATCTGCTCTGTTTATTTCACACGTATACAGAGTTCTTCCATATATTTATAGATTGTCGATGTAAAAACAGTAGTGTTAGGAACAATTTTGCTTATATTCCTTGTGTTTACCTTTTGGAAGTACAAGGTGTTGCCTAAATATAGGCCTACAGGTGTTCCATCCGGGAGGAAAAACAATGGCCTGTTTCAGTGCAGCAGCCTGGATCCCAGAGCCAGGTGCCGGGAATGGAGGTGCAAACACCAGGCAGCGCCTGGTTGGTTCACTATTAGATAACAGAGCTGTGAAATACTACACCAAAGGGAAAATTTCCTTCCTGACCCCAGCTGGCTATCGGTTTTTGCCTGGAAGCAGGGGAGTCTTTGTAATATAATATTAGTCGGTGTAACTGCTGATGCTGTTTCAGCTGCTATAAATAGCTCATCTTTTTTTTTTTTTTTTCAGGGAGGAGCTGGATTTTACTAAACCATGGGCTAGAGGTTAATTATACATTTCACAAGAAAGTATTTCCTTGCAGCCAGCCTAAATTTGTTACCTTTTAATCCTGCTTTACATAAGAAGGCTGGAAATATAGGAGTCTCCCCAAGGTCCTTCATTATTGCCATTATTTTATACATTGGGTCTTTAATTTTTCTTCCTCATACATTCCTTACCTCTTCGCTAAACTGCAGAGGGTCCCAGTTTTATTCATTTTTCCTCAAGAAAAGACATTCTCTTCTTCCCAGCCCAGCTGACCTCTAATCAGATGTGTGGTTCTTCCCATTTTCTGCTCAGTAGCTGACGTCAAGAGAGCAAACTGAACCCAGGCAAGAGCAAACCACTGATTGATTTTAATAAAGAGATTCTATACTATTTTCTGTGTTAGTCCCTCCATTTGCTTCACCTAAGAAATAAACATTTGAAACTTTTATTTATTTATTTATTTTGCGGTACGCGGGCCTCTCACTGCCGTGGCCTCTCCCGTTGCGGAGCACAGGCTCCGGACGCGCAGGCTCAGCGGCCATGGCTCACGGGCCCAGCCGCTCCGCGGCATGTGGGATCCTCCCGGACTGGGGCACGAACCTGTGTCCTCTGCATCGGTGGGCGGACTCCCAACCACTGCGCCACCAGGGAAGCCCTGGAACTTTTTTGAAGCTTTTTTAGGGTTCCACATATGGAAGCTTGCAAAGAGCAGAAGCACGGGACTCAATGTGTTATCCTGGAGGGAACGAACCCCTGTAACCACCCTCGGGATAAGAAAGACAACACAGCTATCCCTGATTGCTCCTGTGATGGGACCCCTCCTTGCTCCTCATAGATTTTTTTCTTCTGTAGAGGGGACATCATATAAATGGAATCATATGGTAGCTGTTCTTTTGTGTCTGGCTTCATTCCTTCAACACTATGTTTGTGAGCTGTGTCTATGTTGTTGGGTGTAATTATCGTATTTCTTCCCTGTTGTATTTCCTTCCGTTGGATCAGTTACCCATTCTACTCCTGATGAATGTTTGAGTTGTTTCAGTTTTAGGCTATTTCAGAGAGGGTGGCTGTAAGCTTTCTTGTGCACGTCTTTGGTGTGTGTGTGTGAGTGTGTGTGTGTGTGTGTGTGTGAGTGTATTTCTGTTGGGTGTGTAGACCAAAGGGGGACTTACTATGTTGTAGGGCACAGCTGTGATTGGCTTTAATGATGTCAGTTTTCCAGAGAGGTTGTGTCAGTTTCCACTCCCACCAGCAGCGGGAGAGACTTAGGCTGCTCTACCTTCTCCTTAACGTCCGGTTCTCTTAGTCGTTTTGATTTTCGTCGTTCTGGTGGTGTGTAATTGAATCTCATTGTGGTTTTAATTTGGTTTCCTGGATTATTGATGAGTTGAGCATCTTTTCATGTACATCGGCTGTTTGGGTATTTTGTGAACGGGTTGTCAAGCATCCTGCTAGTTTTCCTATTGTATTGTTCACCTCTTTTACTGATTTGTAGGAGATATATATTCTGGATATGATCCTTTCTTGGTTATATATATTGCGAATATCACACACCACCACGAGCTTGACTCTTCACTTCATGGTGTCTTTGGATGAGAGGAAGATTTTAATTTTAGTGTAGTCTAATTTACCAATACTTTCCTTTATAGTTAGTGCTTCCTATGTCCTACTTAGAGCTTTGCTTACTCCGATGCCATGAAAGTATTCTTTTATATTATCTTCTGGAAGCTTTATTGTTTCCCCTTTCACATTTACATCTGTAATCCACATGGTGTTGACTTTTGTATATGGTGTGAGGCTGGGATCAAGTTTGTTTTTCCTCCATCATATCTACTTACCTTTCACCATTAATAAAAAAGATTTCCTTTCCCCAGTGCTCTGAAGTAACACTTTTGTCATAAATTAAGTACTCATTTATAGACTGATCATATGACTTTTTCCCCTTTATTTTGTTAAGGTGGTGAATTATCCAGTAGGTTTGTGAATGTCAAACCAACCTTGCATTTCTGGACTAAACTGAATTTGTTTACGATGTATTATTTATTTCATGTATTATTGCATGTTTTGATAATTTTTACAATATGTATGGATGAAATTTACCTGTAATTTTCCTTTAGTGTAATGTCCTTGCCAGGTGTGTTATCAAGGTTTAGCTGGCCCATAAAAGGAGTTGAGAAGTGTCTTCTTTACATTCTTAAAAAAAATAAAACATAATGAGTCTGATCTAATATAGTGATTAAAAATATGCATAGTTTGTCCTAAGTATATTAGTCAGGGTTCTCCAGAGAAACAGAACCAACAGGATATACATAGACATATATATGATCTACTCTGTGAACTGGCTAGCACAATTATAGAGACCAGGAAGTCGCTTGATCTGCTGTCTGCAAACTGGGGACCAGGAAGGCTGGTGGTGTAACCCAGTCCAAGTCTGAAGACCTGAGAATTGTGGGGTTGGGGGCTGAAGGGTGAGCAATGGTGTAAGTCCTGGTTGGATTCTTTTCTAATTGAAGCAGAGTTGATTGATGATATTATATTAGTTTCAGGTGTATAGTATAGTGATTCAGTACTTTTACAGATTATATTCCATTAAAAGTTATTACAAGATAATGGAATACACCTGTGCTATACACCTGGCTGAATTCTGAAGGCCTGAGAACTGGGACCTCCTATGTCTAAGGCAGGAGAAGATGGGCATCCCAGCTCAAGCAGAGAGAAAATTCACCCTTCCTCTGCCTTTCTGTTCTATCCAGGCCTTCAGTGGATTGGATGGTGCCCACCGCAGTGGTGAGGGTGATCTTCTTTACTTCATCCACCCATCTAAATGCTGATATCCTCCAGAAATAATGTTTCACCAGCCACCTGGGCATTCCTTAGCCCAGTCGAGCTGACATGTAAAATCAACCATCACGGTTAAGTGTTTATTCATCATAATTATCTTTCATTCCAGGCTTCTGTATATTTTAAATTAGACTTTCGTCAGGAAACTGGTTTTGTGTGAGTTTTGCCTGGGAAGGTAAATAGAAGTTAGATGATCTAGGAGTTTTCATGTGTCTCTCAGCAGTAAGCTTGTGTGCCCAAGGCTGAACTGTGTCACTGTGTCTCAATCCCAAGACCCACGATCAAGGTCCATCCTGGGTTTAAAGGAGAACCTATAAGATGAGAACTTTCTGGACATATGATAAGCATTCAGATAAAACACCTGATCCCAGTGACAATATTCAAAGCCAATTTCATCTCCTCCTTTTGACCCTTCAGTCACTGTTCCACTGAGTTTTTTTTTTTTTTTATTAAATCTCCTTCAATACTGTATATCTCATAGCTCACCCATCTTTCCATACCTTCTTGCTGTGGTCCTCCAGACTGTGGCATTTCCAGAACACCTAGTCTTCATTTCATCCTCTTCTCAGCCATCCAAGTGCTCGCTCCAAAATGGACAGCTGGCCACCTTAGCCCTTGCTGACAACTCCTTGATGGCTTTACCAGGTGAAGTGCAGGCTCATGAACACATACACAGTGCCCCCACTGGCTGGGCTCTTCCTTCCTCCTCAACCTGCCTCCCCCTCCAGCATCTCCAGGTGCCTGCGGGTCCTGGTGTGCACAGTGGGGTTTTGTGCACCAACTTTTGTGTGTGCTGCTCTTCCTCCCAGGCATAGGCTGTCCAGGGCTTTCTCCTGGATAATCCATTCTTTGATAATCAGCTCAGGCCAGAACCCTTGACTCCTCGCAGCTGAGGCTGCACGGTCAGCTTCTAATTTCTGTGGTTAGATGGTGAACTCTTTGCAGGCAGGGTCCAGGTCTCAGCCTGGTAGCCAACAGGTGCTCAGTAAACATTTGTAGATTCAAACAGAAGAGACAACACTGACTGGTTGACTAGCTTACATTTCATTTCATCTCTTTTTGGAAGCCGGAGATGGACTAAAATGGCCCAAATACCAGGAGGTAGGGAGGTAGGAAGGCCAAGGCTATGGAAAGTCCACAGATACCATCTCCTCCTGTATGACTGAGTTCAGTTCAAATGGTTAAAACTCTCTTGCGTGGCATTCGCTTTCTGTAGAATGGATTAGCAGCAAGGATTTTCCATAAAGATAGATTTTTCCGGAGTGACAAATATGAACCATTTACTCTAAGAATTTAACTGAAAAAAAAATCCTACTTAAAAGGCAACTGACTGAGATCCTTCCCCTTTTCTCTTATTAATAAAAGAGTTTACACAGAAACTCTATAAGAAATTGTGTGAGAGAGTCACAAGGATCATTAAAGTCCCTATTAGACATTTACTTTCACTTTGTAAAATTGGCTGTACTCTCCAAACGGTATCACATAAAAATGGACTTTCTGGGGCTCTTCTATATGAATGGGTTTTAGCTGCACAGTGGTACCATTCATTTTATTTGGCCCATTTATTGCAAGTACATTCTAAATTTGGCCTTAATTATTTTTCCTTTCACAAAAATATTTGTGGGATCTTTTTGAACCCTGACTACTTCCTTCTTGTCCCTTAAAACAGAATCCAGGAGTGTTATTTTTGTTCTCTTCTAATTAAAATAATTGCTTGGTTCCTTTTAACTAGATTCATGCAGTTATTAGCCTAATACATGGATGGGTGCCATGGGGTGCTTGAGAGACAGAATGAAAAGTGATCGTGTAGCTTCACATGAAAAAGCTTCTGTGGTGACAAGGAGCATTTTTCCCTTTCAGCCGGCATTTTATAAGGGCCTTTAGTAAACCTGGCCCCCCATCCCCTTACTAAAAGACGATTAAGCGAAAGAATAGTTCTATTTTCTTTATTAGGTATACAGCCAACCCGGTACAATTTGAAGAGCGGTACTTGATATTGCTGGGTACGGCACAAAGACCTGGGGTCTGGTTTTAATTTCTGCCCCTGCTTTGTCTTCCAGAATAACTGCATTGGAAGGGTAGAAGCCCCATGTCTCCTCGGCCAGCGGGTGTTTATCATAGGACAGTGGAAAAGAGGGACAAAAATGCCTGGATATGACATTAAGCGTTGGCAGGACCCGGCCTCTAAAAGGAAGTGTTAAAACAATGTTTTTGACATCAAGGCTTTTCTCAAAGTTGATGTAAGTCCTGGGGTTTGTCAAAGGCCCACGGGCTACATCTGACCTGTTGCCTCTCTTTGTAAGTTAAGATTTACGGGGCGATAGCCACACCCATTTCTGTACGCGCTGTCTACGGCTGCTTTTGGACCGAGATGTGGAGCAGTGGTGACAAAGTCCATATGGTCTACAAAACCTAAAAAGTTTACTGTATGGTTCTTTGCAGAAAAAGTTTGCTGACTCTTGATATAGTCTATCCAATTCACTGAGTATCTGCTAGATATCTACTCCGTGCTGAGAAATGTGTTTATAGGAATTTTAATCGTGGCCCTCTTTTGATGAGATGCTGAGGGCCTTTGGTGATGTGCTTTTGTCATGGGTGATCAGTATAGGTGTATAGGTAGCAGGAAGTGAGAAGGATTTGGCCCAAGAAGTCATGGTTTGAGAAAAGGTTCTGCCATGATTGTCTCGGTGGTAGGTCATGGATCACGGCTGGGCTCTTCCTTTGTCTGCTTCCTGGAGGAGAAGGTGTTGATGGCTTGGAGTGCACCTTTATTAATGACTTAAAGACCTACGGTCACCTTTAACAAGAAAAGCATCTATGGTCAATATGTGGACTCCTGCTGCCAGGCCAAAAGATGGGACCCCTCTGCACCAGTTGGTCGGGAGGGTCAAGTAGAGAGAGTCCAAGTGTTTTCTAAGCCATGAGGTGCTGTATTTGTGGCATAGATATTATCCATAAAACATTGGATAAGTGTTACTTCTCTTTGGCATGTGAGAAAATGAGACTTAGCCTGTCAAAGATTTAATAAGCCAGTAGAAGCACTGGAGGCTGGGTCTCCTGGCTCTAATCACTGTGCTTTTCAGTGCACCATACGCTTCTGTACATCATGTTTGTTTCCACGGTTTCAGAAATACTCAGTTCTTTAGTTCCTTCTCCTCCCTCCCTTCCTCCCTCCCTTCCTTCCTTCCTTCCTTCACTGTTCAACAATATTTATGAGTCTGCTATGAACTGGAAAACGAGCTGAATTTTTCAGGGAGAGTGATGACTACTTAAAGAACAGTTGGAAGACTCTTAGAATAATTTTGTTCTTGGACCCCTATGGCTGGAGTCCAGAAGTATATAGATTTCCTCATGGTTTCTCCTGAGCTGTCCAAGGAGCTGGCCCTTATTTTTGATACGAAGAAAGAGGGTAGATGGGATGGGAAAGGGAGAGTAATCCTGTCGCTCAACAAAATGTTGCCAGAGACATTGTTTTGGATAGTGTGTGTGTGTGTGTGTGTGTGTGTATTTGTGTGTGTATGTGTGTATATATGAGTGTATGTGTGTGTTTATGTGTGTGTATATGTGTGTATATCTGTGTGTGTATGTGTGTATATGTGTGTGTGAATGTGTGTATGTATGTGTGCGTATGTGTGTATGTATATATGTGTGTGTTTGTATATGTGTGTGTGTATGTGTATTTATGTGTGTGTATATATGTGTATATGTGTGTGTATGTGTGTATATATGAGTGTATGTGTGTGTTTATGTGTGTGTATATGTGTGTATATCTGTGTGTGTATATGTGTGTGTGAATGTGTGTATGTATGTTTGTGTATGTGTGTATGTATATATGTGTGTGTGTTTGTATATGTGCGTGTGTATGTGTATTTATGTGTGTGTATATATGTGTGTATGTGTGTGTGTGTGTAACAAGATAGGAAAGAGAAAGAGAGATGGTGAAATGATGATAGCAGATTATACCAGCAACCAAAAGATGGAGAGAGTCTAGGTTTAGAAGATTTGAAAGTTAGAATTTTTTTGTGTGCGTGTGGTACGCGGGCCTCTCACTGTTGTGGCCTCTCCCGTTGCGGAGCACAGGCTCCGGACGCGCAGGCTCAGCGGCCATGGCTCA
Organism: Globicephala melas; assembly: GCF_963455315.2. NCBI lineage: Eukaryota > Metazoa > Chordata > Mammalia > Artiodactyla > Delphinidae > Globicephala > Globicephala melas. The sequence continues at coordinate 3,349,719 of NC_083325.1, forward strand.
CGGGCCCAGCCACTCCGTGGCATGTGGGATCCTCCTGGACCGGGGCACAAACCCGCGTCCCCTGCATCGGCAGGCGGACTCTCAACCACTGCGCCACCAGGGAAACCCTGAAAGTTAGAATTTTTTTACCTAAAGTCCAAGAGAATCCCTATCAGAGACATTTTCAACTATGAATTGTCCAATTAGGCAACATATATGAAACATGCCAGTATGTTGACCATACTGTCCAATACAGCCTTCAATCAGATTGTATTCCTTCAGTGATGTGTCTTGTAATTTTTGAAATGATGATTATCAAATGTGCCTGGAGGAAGCAGCTTTAACCAAAATATTGAATTTGTTGTGTCCTGGTAGGTGAAGTGAAGTTCTTGAAAGTTCTGTTTTTGATACTTGTCCTTTTAACAGGGACGTTTGCCGGTACTTCCCTTATAGTCAAATAGTCAATGTCGTTGGCTACTTAACGCTCTTCAGGTAACCTTGAACCTAAGAGTCATATGATTCTCTGAAACAAAGGTACCAATGAAGTTGCCTCATCAAAACAAAACAAAATAAAACCTTCCAGAATCTTCCATGGTACGGTTGTCACTGCAAAGACCTCTGGGAAGTACAGTAGAAAATTATGCCTTTTTCTCCTTTTTCTCCCACATCAGTGAGTCACAACCCAGCTGACTGAATTTGGAGGTGGGTGTATCTGACCCTGCAAGTCATCCTTGAAGGTGTGCTACTTCTCTGATATTCCCTGGACTCAGGACGCCCTTGTTTTCAGAACCGCAATTTGTTTCAGCACAGAAGGCATATGCATTGCAAGACCTAACCCTGATACAGATAACACTTTTCCTCTCTAAGAAATTTGTAAGCATTAACCAATTTATTTAACTTTCCTGCCGTGAAGTGCATTTTCTTCTGTTTGCTGTGGGAAAACCCTTCTTTTTCTAATTCTAATCTTTTAGCAGGTATTCTACTGAGAAATTGTCCCCACGCTGGAAATGTTTTGTAGAAACATTGAGAGAAATAAATCTCTCAACACAGTGTAAAATTCTACTGAAATAGATGACCTCAATTTCCTCAGTGTCTAAGCCTCTTTTTAAGCGATTTAACAATGCTCCAGAAAAGAAAGTAAAATCTCATTGAAAACTGTGGGAACTATTATTGTATTACTACTGTTACTACCATTACTGTGTGCCAAGTTCTTAATGATTTATGTGTATCATTTTGTGTTCCCCAGAAAGGAGAGCTTGTGGAAAAGCTCATGTGCTGTCTCTTCAGTGGAGAGTTCAGTCCAGGAACAGGATGTGATTAAGGATCTTGAGATGGAGAGTTACCTTGGATTGTCTGGGTAGGTCATACGTCCAGTTGTAACTGTCTTTATGATAAGGAGGCAGAGACAGAGGCAGATTTGACACACAGAGGAGGAGAAGGCAGTGTGACCATGAGGCAGAGGCTGGCGTGATGCGGCCACAAGCCAAGGAATGTGGGCATCACCAGGAGCTGCAGGAGGTGAGAAAGGGACCCTCCCCTCCAGCCTCTGGAGGGGAAACAGCCCCTGCTGACAGCTCCGTGTGGGCAGGCGACACTGATGGCTGAGTGCTGGCCTCCAGAACTGTGAGAGAATACATTCCTGTTGTTTAAGCCCCCAAATTTGTGGTAATTTGTTACAGCAGCTGCAGGGCGATAATGCCCGGACCATCCTTCCAAAGTATGAACTGTTAGGTCTCAGGAGAATCTGACCCAGTGGATGAAGGGGAGGAAGAAACGGGAGAGAACGTATCTGCCAGTTCCAACCTCTGATTGTTCAACGGCTCTGATTGTTCAACCTCTGATTGTTCAACGGCTCTGATTGTTCAACCTCTGATTGTTCAATGTCCTCAGGGGACATTAATACCTCTTTATTTCACCCCTTACCTCCGGGTCAAGCATGGCTGGAGACTGAGTTTTGCTGGAGGGTCTCAGGCTTCAGGGTCACAGGGGAGCCCCAGGGTGGGAGGGCAGAGGCCAGTAATGGGGAGACAAGAAGAGCCTTCATTGGTTGCAGCCTCTGAAGTCTGTTGCTTAGAAGGTGAACTTTCAGGTAGGGGCAGCCCAGAGCAGGGTGTCCAAGTCACCAAGGCATAGCAGGGGTCTGAAGCTGTGATCTCTTGGCCCTCATCACAGCCCCGTAAGCCAGGTGAGATGGGCCTCCTCCAACGAAGCCCGTTCCCCAAGCTCGAACGCCTTCGGCTTATGGAGCTCACTGTCACTCAGGGCTGTGCATCTCGCCTTCCAATGCAGTAGCTGAAATCTCCTTCAGTTGAGTCAAAACCTGCCTTCATGTAGATGCCACGACTGGTTCTAGTTTTTCTTCCTGATGCACATGAAGTAGGGCGCACTCTTATACACAAAAGTTCTCACCAAATATCTGAAGACAGTTTTTCTCCGTTTTCTTTTACCAGGCAAAGCACTCCCCGTTTCTTCAACTCTGGAGCTGTGGAGGAGTATTTTCTGGGGGACTGGAGGCCACACCCATCCCTCCTGTGGGCGTGTCATCTCCCTCTGTCTCATGGGGAAACTCACACCGTGCACTGGAGCTTCAGGTACAGTCTACTCAAGCACACGGGTGTCTTGTCTCCTTGGTTCTCACATCACTGAGAAGCTAGAGATTGTTTCTACTTTAGGTTTTGACAAACACATCATTTTTAGTTGTACTAAACACAGCATTGATGAAAATGCCCTTTTGGTAGCCTTGAGTACAGGTGACTACATGGAAGCATATGTTAGTACCAAAGGAGCCGTAAGAGCCCCAAGGCATTAATCAATATGCTAGCGGTGCTACTGTGTGAGATCTGTAGAGGTCAAATGCCACCCCATGTCACGACATGTAAATACCCACAGTTTTATGCAGAATTGAGGCCCGTCGGTGACGCCGAAAGGTCAGTGCCAGTCAGCCACGCCAGCCTGGGGAACATTCTCAGCCAACCCGTCCTCCCACCAACCTTCCTCCTCAAAACAACCAACCAGCCAAACCCACTTCCGGAGCATCTTCTGGCCTGCAGGTGAGCATGTTCCCTCTTCTTGTCTCTCAGCGGGAAGCCCTGATTTGGCTTCTGTTCCCGGTCCAATCCAAGTCCCAGCATCATCGGCAAGAGGAAGAGCCATTGCCATGGACTAAAAGGCCAGTGTGCACGGGCATCCCCCCACCACCTCTCACAGATGGAGCGGCCCCGCAAGGCAGACATCACAGCCTTCAGTTTACAGGTAACGACATTAAGCTCCATTCAAGGTAACACTCCCAAGGTCAGAGAGGAGCACAGCCAAGGTTCAGACTCTGCTCGCCCATGCGGTGGCCCAAATGATCTGAAGTGTAGAAGAGACGGGGCGCCTGGACCATGGCAGGCGGACGCAGCCTGGAGCTGACCCTTCCGAGCCCCCGCAGGAGCTAGGGAGCCCGCCCTTGGCACTAGATGGCTCGGCCTCTGTAGGTCTCCCCTCGGTGACTGCGTCTTCTCACGTCACATATGTGAGAACACAAGGCCCAGCTGGCCCAGCTTCCGAGGTTCGCAGACATGGGTGTTTCTGTGGCCCGACGACTATTTACTAAGTGCCTTCTGGGTCTCCTGGGCCAAACCGGGGCAGGATGGGAGAACAGAGGCCCTAGTACAGGTCCCATGTAGCTGGAATGAACCTTCCAAAGCGCATCATTTATAATTACACCCCATTTCTTCTGCTCAGTTCTAACAGTTAACCTGTTGATCATGGTGAGTATCACCTTCTCCCTCACGGTTGTCACACCAGCAGATCCCCTCACAACCTCCCCAGGAAAGGGTTCTCACGACAGTTGCTTTCACTCTGCTGCTCAGAAGGCACGCGTTTCCGCGAGCTCCCCCCGCCCCCAGGCATTATGCCAAAATCATATTTCCAGGGGGCAGAGGTGAGTGCTGTGCGTCTATCTGATTAAACTGCCTGTTGTTTTAAATCTATTTTCACAGAGACTTACGTCCTCCAGGACACAGGCAGTGACACAGCACATTAAAAATTATATCTGTATCAGCGGTTGCCTCTGTTTATGCAGCACGTGCACGTGTGCGGGCACGAGCTAACCCAGGGGTCTCTCGTTATGAAGGATATGCATTCAATGATTGTGAAACAATCGCAGCTTAAAAGGAAGGCTGCATACATACTTGATTGACCACTGAAAAAATGAGGGAATTCTGTGAAGCACTAAATATGTAGATAACATTAAAAGGAAACAAGGACGTGCTCTTCACCCAGACTTTTCTGCATGAATGGTGGACCCGCCTCTGTCAGGGGCAGGGCAGCAGCAGACCTCTCTTCCAGGCCGTTTTCCTAATATTTCTGCTTTTCATCAGGGCCTGGGGACCAGGACGGTGGGGATCTCAGCCCTTGCCCACTGCCCACGTTAGAACCTTCATTAATCTGTGAGTTCCTTGCCCCCTCACCTTTACCCAAAGAATAATGCCTCCCCCAGAATTACACAAAAATCAATGGCAAAGTTAATTGAAATCTGGACCTCTTAATGTTTTTCTCTTTCTTAAGTGATTGCTTGGTTTCCAAAGAGTGAGGTTGAACTCAAAGGATGGCTTTAATCGAGGAAGAGTGAATTGGTAAGGGAGAGAAAGCAGAGGTAGATAATTTTCCAAGTGACTGAAAGGGTTTTTTTCTTTTTTTTGAAAAAGAATGTATTTTGAACTTAAGGAAAATAATATTGTTTCAGTGCTCTAAAAGATGTATTAATGGAAGTTTAAGTCGGAGTTTAATAAAAGCTAAAATTTGCAGTAATTCCCTTCTGAACAAATTTTCCTACTGTACTTTTCTCCCCAGGGCATCCACATTTTGCCCTTCCTTATACAATTGGCATATTTATCTATACGAACTGTAAGATCATCTTATACTTGACCTTTGAGTTTTTGGCTTTTTTTAAAGTTAATTTTTATTGGAGTACAGTTGCTTTACAATGTTGTGTCAGTTTCTACTGTACAGCAAAGTGAATCAGCCATACATATACAAATATCCCCTCCCTTCTGGATTCCCTTTCCATTCAGGTCACCACAGAGCACTGAGCAGAGTTCCCTGTGCTCTACAGTAGGTTCTCATTAGTTATCTATTTTATATATAGTGTTTCCCTTTAAGATTTCATTTCCTTTCAAGTTTTATGTTGGGGCTTCAGGAATGTTACTGGATGGGAAGAGTGACCAGGGTGTTTTCCACGGCCTGGCTCACAGCTCTGCTGGCTCCTTAAAGGGCTGGAGACGCTTTGAAGGAGGTTGACGCCTCTTCTCTTTCCTCCCAGGGGACCAGGGAGGGGAAGAGGGAAGCGGGAAAGTGATGGAGGTCACTAACCACTAGAAAGAAGGTGTCCAGCTTCTTTATTTTAAGGATTCTTACCTTCCTGATAATTGTAGTGTTTGTATCATAGGTACTTGGCCTGTAATTTGGCTTCATCCTGCAATACTGTTTATATTTATAGCAGTCTATAACACACAGAGTAAGTGCTATTTCACTGGATTCTCACATCAATTTGCTGAGGCAAAAGGGACCAATATTTTGATCTCTGCTTTGTAGAAGAAGAAACGAAGTCTCCAGTGGATTGGAATTTGTCTAAGATGACCCAGCCAGTGATGGGGGTTGGGAGGTACAGGTCTTCAGGCTTTTAGGGGAAGAGAAAGGGGGTGGAGGGCCGAGCACTTACCCTGATGGAGCTCTGGATAACGGGGGGTGGGCAAGGCTCGTCTTCAGTCAGTCGGGACCCACACAGCATCCCTGTGGTGCCCTTGCTTGGTGCCAATCCAACCACTGGGAGATGCAGTTCAGAACGCTGGTTTCCACTCTCGTTGGTGTCTGTAGCTTCCAAAATATTCAGACAAAGGGCTCCGAAAGGCATCTGGTCAAGCTTTGCAAAGGGAGAAAACTTATCCTCTGATTCCCGAAGCCCTGAAGTCAGGGATTTGATTATGCTTATCACGATCTCAGCTTCCACCGCTCCAAATGTGGTTAGTTTTGTAATTAGTTAATGTCATTACCTGTCATCAAATCCAGACAACGCTGGTCTCCAAAACTTCCCATGGCAGAGAAACCCACAACCTGACATCTTTCCACCGTTTTACACAGAGTTTCTTTAATAATCCTGGCAACTGTCCCCTCCTTCCTAGACCACAGGTCTGAAAGTTAGGAGAAAGATTATTTCTCGTATTTTTTTTAAAGGCCATTTAAAATTCTTCAGTACCTTTTCCCCAAACCTTTCTTCACTCCAAGCAAAGCATAAATATAATCTTCTCAGCAACTCTTCTACTCTTCTCTCTTTTCCTTCTTATATATGTCGGTTGTTTTTTGCTTTGGGCAGAATGGCCAAAATAAGAACGTGTTTACCATAGGGAAACACCCTGGTAAGGACTATTTTTACCTTTCATAAAATGCTGCTTGTCTTGTTCCCTCCTTGCTGGTAACTCCTGGGTGAGCGGTTTTCTTCTGTGCTCCTATGCAGCCATTCGACAAATATTCCCTGAGTGCCGGCTGTGTGTGGCTACTTGTGGGTACTTGGGACACAGCAGGGAACACACTGTTTGCATCCTGGTCCTGCGGGAGCTTACGGTCTGATGGGAAAGGAAGATGATAGGAAAGTCAACAGTCTGTGGGCTGGACATCTTCCGTGTGCCCCTCCAGAACCCCCTCTTTACCTCGCTGTGTTGTGGGGAGCCCTGGGGAGGGAGGTCGGCAAAGGTGCATCATCAGTGGCCTCTTTGCCCTCTGTCTGGGTCAGGACCCTAAATGGGGGAGCAGGACGGTGGGCTCCGGGTGCTTATGGCCCCATCCCCTATGCCGACCCAGGGGTGACACAATTGCTTTTCTGTTGTTTAGGAATCAGTCCTTCCCACGGCTGCTTCAAGCCCGGGATGGGAACTGCTCTTCCTGGGTTTGGTTTTCCTAATCTTAAGAACCCTTCCATAAACAGACCACCCGTTAGCTTCTTCCCAGTCACCCACTTGAAGGCGCCTCCTTCCACCACCAGACCCTGACTGCCACCGTGGTCAGAAGGCAGTGCCGTGGGACCTGCCATCTTTTCCACGCTTAGAGCATCAGCAGTGGTGCCTTGTCACCTGCGCACTTTTGGACTAAATGTCCTGGGGTTTCAGGCTGCGTCGCTCCCTGTGACTCAGTTACTCATTGATAAGGCACGTGATGTATGCACCCTCACCATACGTGCATCGCTATACGTGATAAAACAAGTGCACCTCCGCTGCATGCCCTCTGACCCTGCCATCCTGCTTGGCCAGCCCTCAGTGCCTCCCGGATTCCAGGGGCCACAAGGACCTGCCCATCCACAGGCCAGTTCAGCAAGCTCCCCACAGCCTGCCCGGAAGGGTCCAGCATCTTACTGCGGCCGCGGAGACGCTTCTCCCTGTCGATGCCTTCTGCTCTGCCAGCGCTACCCTTGCTCCGTGCTCAGGGGCCCACTGGTCCGTTCCCGGCCCCCCACTCAGTTTTATTCCTCTGTGGTGAAGGCCCAGTTCAACAGCTCTTGGGAGCCTTTGCTGGTTTCATCATTTTGAGGAAGGGGTAGGGTTTTATCTTTTTTTTAAAGGTTGTAATTTTAATTTTTTCTTGTCCTGATTATGAAAACAGTGCATCTCCATGAAAAAACCATAGAGAACATAAAATATAGAAGTTAAAAAATATGTCTCGCTGTCATGTATAAGTTCCAGGGACAACTGGGACGTACTGGGGGGCTTTGTCTTCAGCTTGGGAGGCAGAGCACATTTATATGTTGCCTGGCCACCTCTGCTGACCAGAGTCTGTCTTTTCTAAAGAACTTTTATAGATTCTCGGGCTCTTCTGCTTGCCCGGCTCACACTGGCCTGAACTGTGTCCCCTGAAGCCAAACCGAGTATTTTCCTTGTCTGCATTTAAGCTTATTATTGCTTGTATTTTGGGGAGTGAATCTGGGCTCCAAGCTCTGAAGTTCATGGCTTCGCCTCTTCTTGGAAACAAGGTCCAAGGATTCAGATGGCCTGGAGCGCGCTCATCTCGGTGGGTGGTTTATATACTCATTGCTCTCCTTCTGGAAGCCCCTGATGGATGCCATCCGGGTGAGCTTTGCTGCTCTGCCCAAGGTTTTCAGGGTTACTCTGTACTTCCCCCCAAGAGACGTCAGTGTGTGTTAAAGCCACACCAGGATTTCCTGTGCAAAAAGCCCTTGAAATATGAAGTTCCCCTATCTCCCGATGATAAAAGCGATGCAGAAAGAAAAAAACCCAACATAACAGCTTTGTTACCTGATGGTACTTATTAGTAAGCTTCCCTCAGAAAGAGCGCTGAGAGATTTCATGCGGATTTGGGTTATACTCTGGGGAATTTGTCTGCAAAAAGCTACCGAGTGGCCACCGTTCCTGTGTATGTGTTTTTCGTCTGTGATAGATGAAATAAGGATAACAGTCTTCATTGGGTGATGCACTCATTCAGTATAAGTTTAAGTTTAAAACTCTTAGTTTCCAGCAGCTTATTAAAAAACACACACCAGTCTGGCTAAAATATATCCTCAGGAACCCAGGCTGGAAGAAGAGGCGGTGAGACAGGAATGAGCTATTTAGCTTTTCTTGGAAAATGGCATAATTCTCAGAGGAATGAAAGGCCAAGCATTCCCCGGATTTTTCTGTCACACGTGCCAGTCCACAAAGTGCTGAAACCCCAGACACAGAATCTGGATTGATTTCAACTTCAGTCATTCAGGTGTTTGTGGCACAGAATAAACACCACCCAGAAGGTAGCATCCTGAGTTCCCAGAAGTCCCAAGGTCCAATATAATTTTAGGCAACACTTTCGGCTTCTACACAGGGATAGTAAGGTAGTCATTCAGTCCACATAAGCAGAATATTTTACTCTTTAAAAAGAGAAATCCTAAATCAACTGACGTTTGGCATGAACCTGCTGAAAGAATTTATTTTTCTAGGTCATGCAGACCTCACATTAATCTGTTCACATTTCCGTAACTCAATGGCATGTTTGTTGAGTGAATATTGTACAGTCCCACTGTGTCAGATGTTACGAGCTACCGAAATCAACACGGTATCTGCTGCTTTCAGGGAGCTTGCCGTCTATCCAGTGATGCTGGACGCAAACGTAGGAAACAATCAATCAGTGGATAGCACAAGGTATTCCATAAATAAGGCTGGGGCAGGAGTTGGGAAGAGAGAGAAAGACAATGCTACTGGACTCTTCCAGAGAAGACTTGAGGCTATAGGGTGCCATCTGGGGGAACTTGAACAGGTTGAGGAAGAGAAATGGTTTATTAGGCTGGGATTTAGCAAGAGAAAAGCCACCAACTAGAAGAAAATGAATTGAGTATCTATACGCCAGGTGTTTTTTAAAAAACGAAAATCTTTACCTGCATGAGCTCAATGAATTCTAATAAGAACCATGTGACAAGGTATTTTAGCTCCCATTTTAGAGGTGAGCAAAGTGAGTGTTAAGGGTATAAGTAATTTGCTCAAGATCCCATGGAAGGAAGCTGCTAAACTGGGATTGTCTTGGGGACATGGAAGCAGTCTGTCTGTCCATTTCCCTTCCTTCAAGTTAGAGCAGTGGGATCCCTGGTCACCTGCTGCTTGCATGTTCTTGCGTGGTGAGCAAAGAGCTGAATGGGAAAATTTAGGTGTGAAAACAAAAATGCATCTGGACGTTTTCTGAGCTGCAGGGCCGACGAGGAAGGGGAGGGTTGGGCATGTTGACGTCCCATGCAGTGACTGCCACCCCTGAGGTCCCGCTGCCGCTCGAGCTCCCCAGACCTCCGCCGCGTGGCCGGGGATCCTGGGTAGGGGGTCTTCTTCCTCTAATCAAAGACAGGCACACAGGCTCTGCTCCCCCTGGACAGGCCCCAGGATGTTTTCTATTCAGAGAGGAGTCTAGGAACCCGCGGCAGATGGCCAGTGTTCTCCAAAGCTGTCTTCTTTTCTCCCTGGATGTAAAGTCACTCATCTAGAGTCTTTACTTCCCAGCTTCCCTGTCTGGACATAAGATTACAATTTTGCCCATAAATTGTGAGCAGAACTGATGTGAGCAGCTCCTGTTTCCTGTCTTCACTGGGCATCACTCTTCCTGGTCTCTCTCTCTTTCTCCCCGTGGGCTGGAACCTGGATGTGCTGGCGACCCTCATTAAACCGAGCAGATGCGCGGTACCCTGCAGGACAGCGGGACGATGATGGGGAGATAATCTGGATCTCTTCATCACCGTGTGAAATGGAGCATCCTGCCAGCCTGGACCGGCCACTCCAGAGAGTTATGTGAAAGAGAAAGCAATTCGATCTTGTGAGCCACTGTATTTTGGGGTCTGTTTAATCTAAGAGCTGAGGTTTTTACCCTGAGTAATACAAGACATTTCTGGGTGGGGAAGTAGAGCATTGATTTCAAGTCAATATCTTGTCTTCCTTCAGTTTTTTTCCTTCTTTCCTTCCTTCTATAAGTATTTATTGAACACCAACTGTGTACCAGCAATGGGTACATTACCGGTGATGGTAAACAGGAGGACCGTGTCTCTATCTTCCTGGAACTGTGTCCCTACCTCCTAGTAGGGGAGATGGACCAAAACAAGTAGACGGACATTAAATTAAGACATTCCACCTACAGACTGGACTCTGTTGTTGTGAAGCATGTAGCTTTGGGGCTGGGGAGAGAGAAGTGGGCGAGACAAAGCTACTTTACCCAGCGTGCTCAGGGAAGCCTACATGCTGAGCCCTAAAGGAGACATGAAGGCAGGCAGGCAAGCTGAGAGGAGCATGTGCTAAGACCCTAGGACGAGGAAGAATCTGAGGGACTGAAGATGGGGTGGAGGAGGGGAGAATGCACTGGAAGGTGGGCGGTACCAGTGGGACTGGATCTGGGTTTTACTCTCTGTGCCCTAGAAGCTGTTGAGTTCACAAGGAGTGTCTGTGTGTGGAGCGGGGAAGACAAGTCACCTGATTACTGTATAAGGTCACCTCTACTGCTTTATGGAGAAAGGACCCTGAGAAGGTAAGGCTTCCCACAGCTGCCGCAGGCTATCTTGGTCCTGACAGTGGTGATTGCGAAAATTTATTTTAAAAAATCATTGAAGAATTTCTCTAATCACACAGTATTTGAATTCATTAAAAAAATAAGTCCAGGAAGGGAGGGAGACACAAGAGGGAAGAGATATGGGAACATATGTATAACTGATCCACTTTGTTATAAAGCAGAAACTAACACACCATTGTAAAGCAAAAACACCCCAATAAAGATGTAAAAAAAATAAAAAATAAAAAAACAAAAAGAAGAACTATTTCCTCCAGTTTAAAAAAAAAAAAAAAAGTCCAAGCCAGTAGTTTGAAGAATTAAGTTGCCAGAAGGTTTCTTAGACCATATGCCGTCTAAGTTGCAAGCAGGCTGGGAAAGGCTGGTGAGGGTTCGGTGATGCCACACCCTCTAGTCCACATTCGTGGTTTGCGGTTGTGGACGAGACTGGGGAAAGGGGTTGGAGTAGTTGCAGTGGGGCTTTCAAAAGCTTCGAAGGGGCCTGGACTTTGGAATTTCTACCTCTGGTGCAGAGGCAGCAAAGGAGGAAATGGAAATGGTAATTTGTAAAACCTACCCAGCCCTTTGAGCCGCCTGCCTATTATTCTCAAGCAAGTGAAGTCCGTGTTTAAGGACCATCTTTTCCCGCGAATATCAATTTTTTAAGTGTGATTTTTACCTTCTGGAGACCAGTATCCTGGCTCCTTCTGCAGTAACTTTGAACAAGTGAGTTACTTCAGGAAGGAAACAGCATAGGTCCCAGACTTTCTGATGTCCGTGCAGTTATTATTGGGATTTTCTTTCGAAGGTTTTCTTTTCTCCCCCGATTCATGGAGATAAAAAGGACGTCACATTGTATAAGTTTAGGTTTACAATGTGTGGATTTGATTCACATATATTGCAAATTTCTAAGGTTTTTTAACACTGTCCTCAGAAAGAGGAAATTGTTTGATTTCTCTCTTTATTTTATTTATTTATTTTTGATTTCTTTTTTTTCTTTAGAGGAGTGATATCAGGATCTGAAACAGTCCAAGTGAAGTATATTGCGAGACTCCTTTTGTTGGGTTCGTGTTTGCATATCTGAACAATCTAATGAGAAAGGAAGTCCAGGTTTTAGCTTCTGCACATCAGGAAATGGTTACGTGCCCCAGCCTGGCCTTGCAGACGGGCTGAGGGGGGAACCCTCCTTTCTCCCCTCCCCCTTTCCATCTCTCACCCTGAAGTCATCTCCGAGGACTTGGGGTACGCTTGACCACCCTGGAGAATGGCCAGCGGTCACCACAGCTGCTCCCGGGCATCGGCCTTGGAGCCAGGCTCTCCTGGGGACAGGAGAGGGAAGAGGGAAGCAGGGGTCAAACACGGCTGGATTTCCTGGGGCAAGGTTTCCCTGTGTGAGCTCTGGGAGAGGCCTGGAGAGCCATGTCACATGTGCCGGCTCAGAGCCCAAGCTGGGCTGAGCTGAGTCCCAGGCTGGGAATTCTCAGTTTACAAGTCTTCCTTTCTGTCCTGTGGAAACAGATAGGGAAGGTTAATGAGATGAACATGGCCAAATACTGCTGGCTTCTGAGAAGGAAAAGAGCCTGTTACGCGCTCCTGCAAACACAAGCCCTCTAGATGGGGACAGCTTCTTACTGAGCTCTCCTCCAGGAAGACTTGATTGTTTTCATCAGACAGTTCAAAAGTAGCATGTATGCAGGGCTAGTCACTCAGCCGTACATGCCTGCTGAGTCAGGAATCAAGAAAACATCCTATTTTGCTTCTGACCTTTGCAGCAGCTTTGCCCAACACCTGCCACCTTTCCAAATACGCAGGGATTAATATCTGGAAAGGATAGGTCTTTTTATTCAAAAAAGAAGTTGGGTCTGTGATGAACTGTGAGAAAATGAAGAACTAGTTAAGCACTAAAGCCAAACAGTATATGGAACAGAAAGATGAGATACCTCTTTGGTTGGAGATTTTCTGAAGAAAATATTCCAGAGAAAAGGGCAGATGGAAATGTATGTGTGTGTGTGTGTGTGTGTGTAATGAATAGTTAAAAAAAATGAACTCTAAGTGGGAAGAAGAGAAGAAAGAAGAAATTTGGGCGCATCTATAAAATCGCCACAATTTATGAGAGTTTAAAAAGGCAATTCCTTTTTAAGGAGCCAATTCCTAATTTCCCACATAAAAGTATGGGAATTGAATGGTAAATCCTTCTCGGCCGACAAGACCCCTGAAAAGGGTTGGGAGAAAGAGTTACTGTTCCGTTTCCATTCATGTGTCTTGAAAGCCCGTGGCTGCGAAACTGCCCGGGACCGCAGAGGCCTGGGTTTCAAAGCTGCCCGATGACTTTTCAGAGCTGATCTATTGTGGGGCTTTGTTTCGTCTGGGTCGCCCTCGTTTTGTTCTGCTCGGGCTGTATCACTCTTCTGCCGCTGCTATTAATCCACCCTGTCTACTCCTCTCCATTCAGAGGCACATTTTAACCCTGCCCCGCACAGGGCGCAGCATGAAAGGCTGAAAGGCTGAGCATCACTGCGGGGAGACTGAGAGGGAGGGGAGGGGAGGGGAGTGTGGGGTCCTGGGTGCACAGGCTCACCTGGGTGGCTGGGTGTCCAGGAAGCAAAGAGCAAGGGAGCAAGTGGTGTGAACCGGCTCTGTCCATCTGCTGGGAGTCGGGCAAGCCGGAACGAACCCTTTTTCTCACACGGTCACCGCCTGGCTAAGCTGCCTGCTCAGGCACCGCGAACTCAGGCTCCTGGAGCCGCACATGAGCCGGCCCTTGTTTTTCAGTTTTGATTCGACTTCCTTGCTTGTGCCTAATAGGCTCCTTATAGCTCAAGTGTTGTCAGACTGGGCTAAAGTGGCAAAAGATACAGTGATTTGTGTAAAAAAAGAAAATTAAATCAGAAAACTGTTGTTTGGTTAGTAACTCAAATTCAGTTCCTGTCCTTATGCCTTCCCAGAAATCCTATTATATTCAATTATATTCCAAATAGAGAAGATGCTTCTCTGTCCTCCGCATCACTCACTTTTAATGGTGCAAGGGGACCATCCGGAAGGCCCAAAGGGCCCCGAGAGATGTTGGGTTATAAAGTGGTAACAAACGTTCCCCAAGTGCCTGTGGCTTCACATCATCTGTGGTTCTCACGACACAGCCAGTGGGGGTCCCTCATGGTGGTTCAGGGACCCCTAATGATGGAGGGCTGTTGTCCACGTGGGTACCCACGAGCCCCGTGGACGAAAGAAGGGACCTCTCAGGGCTCTCACCTTGGCGATGAGATCTCCAGCTTGACAACACTTCCACAACAGCTAGCCCAGTGGTCACACCCGGCTGCCGGGCTGGGGGTCTCTATCTCCGGGTCCAGGAGGAGGAACAGGTGAAATAGGCATCCCTCCAGGACACCGTGCACACGCTCTCAGGGACAAGCAGAGGGCTGCGTGGAAAGACAGGGCAGCAAAGTATTTTCAAAACTTTAACTGAACAGTGAAAGTCAAGGATTACATGGTTTGAACGTAACATGCTTAGTCGCACATTTGCCCTCCACGGCCATTTGGGCTGCGTGGCCTCAGGCAAATCATGAACCCACAGGACATCCACATCATCGCAGATACGGAGGCTCAGTGGGTCTGGATCAGTGGTTCCCAAACCTGAGTGGGCTTTAGATCGGGGAGGACTTATTAAAACTTTAGTTGTAGGACCTCAGCCCTAGTATCTCTGATTCAGCAGGTCTCGGGGGAGGCAGGGGGCAAGGCTCTGCGTTTGTAAAATGTTTCCAGGTGATGCTGATCCTGGTGGTCCAGAGGACACACGTTGAGATGGTCTCCAGAACTGGAGAGTCCGATGTAGCTAGAACATCCAGTCTTTCCTAAATGTGACGGGGTAGCATCAGCTGAGGAGTTGACTACTGGCTGCAGTAGAGTTTTCATGTGGAAATTTGACTGGAAAATGATTCACCAGAGCATCACTAACCCCTAACCTTGTTTGAGAGCACATTTGCATGTTGGGTTGACACAGAGAGTTTAAAGACACATCTCAATTACAAGATGTGATCCAGACAGCTGCCCTTGTGGGGACAGAGGTGGCCACTAAACTCTGAGCAATTACTTAAAATTAGACTTGTCAGGTTTGTTTAGGGTGACCAGGCAAGTACATACATTGACCCAATGTCACTCTTTCTGGAAAGAAGTTGTAATGATTTTGTATATCAGTCAAACTGTTCAAATACTAATGCCGCCTTCATGCTTTAATCACCATTCTAGTCAGATGTCATTTTTAGAAGCCCTTGGGGATTTGCATCCCTTAATGATTCTTCAATACCCAAACCAAGCATTCTTTAATTGGTGTAAATTGAGCAGTGTTCCAGCGCAAACAAGGAGAGGGCAGACTGATCAATGATGCCGTGCATGTCTGGCTATTGGAAAGCCATCGTCATTAGATCAAGTAACAAATCCTCAACTCCATCTGCCTCTGAGGAAACACCAGCTCATGGACCCGGCAAATACTATTTCTACTTGTCATCACTATCGGGAAGCACAGAGAAAGTTGTGATCCCCAAATCTCATCTTTTAGGAAAAGGGTTAAAAACATCCATCATCAAAACACCCTCTGTTCCAATGTCAGAAACTGTATGCTGGAGCCTTCAATGAGGATTCAACTAGAAACAGTATTTCTATCCTCCGGAGACTTGGTGTCTGTCTCTCTTTCTCTATTTGTAGATTACAAACAGTATACAATTTTTGTTAACTTGACAAGACACTTTTTCCCACGATTTTTTTTTGGTTCCTGATGGTGCGTTATCCATCTTACCATCTGAGCGTGCTTGGGAAACATGAAACAGGTGTTCATTCCCTCCTACTTTTCGTACGATTGAAAAAACTCCAGGCACTATACTTAAGAAGCCCAGGACAAATCCTTCTCATAAATGTGTCAAGCCCACTTTTCACTCCTGTCTCTTTCCATCAGCTCTCTCAAATTGAGTACTTATGACTGGGGCGGTGGGGGGAAGAAAAGGCAGCAGCAGGCCCATCACAGGCCCCCGGCTCAGGCCTGCCAACCTCCTGCTCCTGGTCAGCAAACCGTGCTCAGATACTACGGGTCCGGCGGCGGCCTGTGTTCACTGTTACTTTCTCTGGTTTTGGACAAAAGGTGCTGTCTCTTGCGGGGAATCCCTCAAGTTGATTTCAGTTTGAGTTTTACAGTGGTCCAGTGCTTCAAATGAGTGGAAAGGAGGAGTAAAAGGCTATCAGCATCCTTGACAGTCTTTGCTTGGAGCCTGGATTTAGAGAGGAGCTTTGGGTGGGTAATCACACTGGGACAGCCTGTCTGCATGCAGTGTGCTATAATCCACACACATCCTCACAGAGGGTGTATTGCTTCCTTTAAGATGCTCTCGCCAAAAGTTTTGAGGACCTTGGGGTAAACCTTATGGGGGTGTCTTAGACTCCGGGATTCACTTTGGGAGCCCGGCTGGAGAAATGAGACAGAATGACACCTGAGCCATCTCCCTGTGCCGGTAGGTCTCGTGGACCAGAATATCACCCTTAGAATGAAAGCACATTCTTGCTGAGAAGCCAAAGGGGGTCAGTTGATCTCTGGATCAACTTTGACGGTGTCAAAGAGCAGACTTGAAAGGGGCTGCAGAAAGGATCTGCCCCCCGACATTTTTGAGAGACCCCT
Source organism: Globicephala melas (assembly GCF_963455315.2). Taxonomy (NCBI): domain Eukaryota; kingdom Metazoa; phylum Chordata; class Mammalia; order Artiodactyla; family Delphinidae; genus Globicephala; species Globicephala melas. The sequence continues at coordinate 3,366,391 of NC_083325.1, forward strand.
GAGTCTGCAGTGCTGTAGCCCCCTGTCCCAGCAGTCTTGTTTCTGTTACCTTTTCTCTTACAGACAGCTACCTGGCTTTCTTCAGCCCTGTGGCGGGTATAGTGAACTTGGGAGCAGAATGCTTGTTTCCAATTCTGGCTTCTTCCCTGCGCAATCACGTGACCTCTCTGGGTTTCCATGTCATCGTCCCTAAGTGAAGGAGCTGAATTAGATGAGCCCCTAAGACCCCTTTGAGATCTCACAGCTGAAGAGTTATTTTCTGCAGTGCCGGCTCTCATGAAAGTCAAGGGCAGGGAGCCCACCTTCCGTGTCTTTGGAGCCCCTGGTCTGACTCTCATTCATGGAAATGAGCATCTAAACCAGCATTTCCCAAACTTGAATGTGCCTGGCATCACGTAAAGAGAAGATTCTGGTTCAGTGGGTCTGGGGTGGAGGCTGGGATTCTGTTTCTCTGACGGCTCTCAGGTGATGGAGCCAGGCTGAGGCACAAGGCCTCAGACCAGAAGCTAAGTGAGACCCGAGGGCTGGTCCGCTCTGCTCAGCACTGGACCTCGGCGCAGCCTGTCTCAGAGCGCACAGCGACACAGGGTTGCGGAAAGGGAATCCTGTGGGGTGTTCAGAGAGAAGGCTGAGCCATGGACGACGGGTGCCTTGGCCAGGTCTCATCCCCACCACCTCCCACGTTACTTCCGATGGGATTGGAAGGCTCTGGCTGCAGACCTGGCCCCTGGCCTCACCGGGCACTGTGTGCAGAGGGGGCAGGAGACAGGCAGAACCTGGGGAAGGGGCTGGCGGGGAGAAGCAGCTGCCTCTGCCCCCTGAGTCCTGGCTCCTGGCCCATTGCCCAGGGCCACAGCTCTGAAGCATATGCTCGTAGGTGCTCTCCTTTCCCCTTTGGTTGTTTGCTCTTTGATGTCCATTTCAACCAGCGCAAATTACTTAGAGGGAGTGGAGGGTTCCACACAGTGTCACTGTGGCTCCATTGCCATTTTATGGAAGGAGCATTGGTCTGGGAGACCAAATATACAGGTGTAATTCCGGCTGGCCCACGAACCAGGGAGGGGCATGCCAGTCAAACGCCCGAGACCCTAGCCCTCTTCCCTCCCGTCCACACCCACACGCAGACCTAGGAAAGGGGCTTTCCTAGTGCACAGTGTTTTCTAATTGAGGTGAAATCATATAACATAAAACGAACCACGTTAAAGTGTGCACCTCAGCGGCGTTCAGTCCATTCACAATGATGTGCAACCACTCCTGGTCTCTAGTTTCGAAACTTTTTCATGTCCCCAGAAGAACTTACCACGCCTGTGCTTTACTCCCATTTCCCCTCCCCCCAGCCCCTGAACCACTCATCTGATTTCTATCTGTGTGGATCCCTATTCTGGGTATTTCATGCAAATAGAATCACACAGCCTGTGACATACCTTTAAAAATTTTACTTATTTATTTTTACTAGCTAGAGACATTACATTGAACATAACAATGATTAAGACTTGAAACATATAAATCCATGGTGTTTGGAACCACAGACTTCATGTGTGCATGAGGACACATGTGTGTGGCCACATATACGTGTGCATGGGTGTATGTGTGCGTGTGTGCATGCATGCATGTGTGCCTGTGAGCTTAAGGTCCCTAGAGAACCTAATACCCAGCTGAGAGTGCTACCACGCCCCAGGTCCCCTTTAAGACAGATTCAGGGAATTAATAAACCAAGTACGGACATAAACTCTGTCTCCTGGAGGATAGACCCTTTCTATTCATAGTCTGCTTTGCCTTCTGAAGGGAAGAGCGTGGCATGTGGAGGTCAAGGGAAACCATAGATAAGTCTGATCAAAGTTGTCATTTGGCAACAAACTCTACAATCACCACTCAGCCCTTTGGAAATTCTCGCCTTCCTTTCCCTGTCCTTCCAGGTCTTGTCCGCCTCTTCTCCTCCTTTGCAGTTTATTCCACCCAGTAACTCTGGCCCTGCCTACCCAGCTCTCTCTCCATCTTATTTCTCCCCTCCTGCCATCCAGTTGGTTTGCTACCGAAGGCAATGGGTATCCCCAAAGGCATGGGGTTCTTGGTCCTACTTACAAGTACAGGAGTTTATTAGAGGACGTATCGCCGGGCTTTTCTAGATTGCTCACCCTGACCACTAAAATATTTTGAGCATAAGCTCCCAATATATGCTTGCTAATCTATTATTTCTTATTTATTGTGCACCGCTACTATTGCTACTAGACGATATACATTGTAAAATACACATAAAGGTGAAAATTCAAAATAATGAGAATTTTACAGAGACGTAGAAGTTCTAATATTTTCTCCTCACCACCCATGGGGTCCCTTTGGTGACCCGTAGACCAGAGGTGGAAAAGGCTTCTCCAGTCTAACTTTAGGGGCCCCAGGGGCACTACAAATTCCTTGCCCCTCCTGAAGACAGGTCTTCCTTCCACAGATCATCTGCCGCCCCAGCGGCCCACTGGGCTCCTGGGAATCACAGAATGGAAGTCGCTGCTGCAAGTGACCTTAGCTTTTTTCCCAGTGCAACCATCCCTGCTTTGTAAAAGAAATTACAAATTAAACAATTTTTTAAATTGTATGATTCCTTTAATTAATTATTTAAAAATTGAATTATAGTTGATTTACAATGTTGTGTTAATTACTGCTGTGCAGGAAAGTGATTCAGTTATACACACACACACACACACACACACACACACATACACATTCTTTTCTTTAATATTCTCTTCCATTATGGTTTATCATAGGATACTGAATACAGTTCTTTGTGCTATACAGTAGGGCCTTGTTGTTTAAGGATTTTTTTATCGTGGTAAAAAACATAACAAAAAATTTACCATCTTAACCATTTTTAATCATACAGCATTAATCAGCAGCATTAAGTATATTCACATTGTCATGAAAAAGAGCTTCAGAACTTAGAAATCTGAAACTTTATACCCATTAAATGACAACTCCACTTTTCTCCCTCCCCCAAACGTCTGGTAGCCATCATTCTACTTTCTGTTTCTATGAGTTCGGTTATTCTAGATACCTCATATAAGTGGAATCATACAATATTTGTCTTTTTGTGACTGGCATATTTCACTTAGTGTAATGTCTTCAAGGTTCATCCATGTTGTATAGTATGTTATAGGATTTACTTCCTTTTTAGGGTTGAATAATATATCATTGTATGTACACACCATATTTTCTTTATCCATTCATTTTTTTGTTTTGTTTTTGCGGTACGTGGGCTTCTCACCGCTGTGGCCTCTCCCGCTGCGGAGCACAGGCTCCAGATGCGCAGTCCGAGCGGCCATGGCTCACGGGCCCGGCCGCTCTGCAGAATGTGGGATCCTCCTGGACCGGGGCACGAACCCGTGTCCCTTGCATCGGTAGGCGGACCCTCAACCACTGCGCCACCAGGGAAGCCCCGGATTTTGTCTTCGTAATTCCCTTTTTGGATTGTTCATTGTTAGTGTATAAAAACACAAAGCATTTCTGTATGTTGATTTTGTATCCTGCCACTTTGGGGAATTCATTTATTAGTTCTAACAGTTTTTTTTTGCGGGGGGGACGTGAATGGAGTCTTTAGGGTTTTCTACATATAAGATCATGTTATCTTTGAACAGAGATAATTTTCTTCTTCCTTTCTAATTTCTATGCTTTTAACTTCTTTTTCTTAGTACTGTGTGGAATACAAGTGGTGAAACCAGGCATCCTTCTTTTGTTCCTGATCTTAGAGAAAACACTTTCAGTCTTTAACTATTGAGTATGATGTTTGCTGTGGGCTTTTCATATATGGTCTTTATTATGTTGAGGTAGTTTCCTTATATTCCTAGTTTGTCGATTTTTTTTTTTTATCGTGAAAGGATGTTAACTCTTTTCACATGCTTCTTCTGTGTCAGCTGAGAAAATCATGTAAATTTTGTCCTTCATTTTGTTAATGTGATATATTTCTGTCCTTCTTTGTTTGGTTCCTGGGTCCTGTTAAATATTTCTTCCCAACTTTCAGCTCTCTGACAATAACCTCAGTTTTCGGTAAAACTGTGGGTTGGGATTTTTGTCCATATGTTATATGTTGTGATTTCTTAATTTTATAGCACATTTGATTCTTCAAGCATGCACCATTCTGAGCTTTGTTTAGGAGAACACGACTCCATTCTTTTATAATCACCCAGCCCTCGCTTGTAAAACTTCTCTCCAAGTTTTCTTTGGACTCTTCCCTTTTTCAATCTCTTTTCAAATCCCTAAGTAACCTCCTATGTGTCCCCCCAAAATTCATTCTTATCCTTTTCTGTGAAATTGCTCTGTCTGGTGACTCAGCAGTGAGACAATACTAAAACAATAGTAGCTGGAACTCCACATTCCCCTGGGTGCCAATACCACCCCCTGATCTCAGAAAATACAACTTGGATGTACGTCTTAAGCATATTTCTGGTTACTGGTGCAAAAACAAAACGAAACAAAAACAACAACAACAAAACCCCCCAAAAAACAACCCAATAAACAAAACAGAATGATACCTATAGTTAGCAGGCAATTGGTAGAATATGAGTTTTATTTTTAAAGTCAACCATACTTTAAAACCTAAGGCCACTTTATCAATGCTTTATTATAGATGTAATCAATTCCGTTCAGAGATAAATGCCTAAAGAATTAGATCATAAATGAAGGAAAAACAATGTGGAACAAAACTGTAAGGATGTGAAGCCTGAGCGATGTCTCGTCCTTTCTGAAATTTGTGATACTCGAGCTCTTTTTTTTTTTTTTTTGGAGAAGCCATGAACCAGCAGAGATGAAGATAAAACACAAGGGGAACAGCACAGAATCAATCACGAAATGCTGTCTTACCACAATTATTTTTCTAAATACTACCATAATTACACTTAACTCTTATTAGTTATATATCACAGTGATGTTAATGAAAATGACATATCAAAAAGGGAAAATTTACATAAAGCTTTCTGTTGGAGGCCCATGAAAGCTAGCTGAAAAAAAAATAAGTCAAAACTTCAGTTTGGGCATTTTCTAATTAGCTAATTGGCAATGGAATCTTACTTATCTTTTTATCTTGAGAGTTTTTTTTTTTCAGATCAAAAGATTTCCCCCTTATTAACGTTAAAGTAATAGACAAGTGTCTGCCTAAAACTATTATTATATGGGTAAAATGGTTCCATCTTTGTACCAGTATTATAAAATTCGGGATTTAATAATTCAAAGTTATGGGGCTGACATAGAATTTCTTATGAGAAACGCACACAGAAATCCAGGATCTTACAAAATGATTTCTCTTTCATTCATGTTTTAATTCTATTTTTAGTAAAACTTGATTGTTAGTAGATACAAGCTACCGTGAAGCCTTGGTCATTTTGTAATAAATGACTTATCATTACCTATAGCACTGGAAACTCCTCACTTCTTAAAAATGAAAAATGCATGTCAGGCCCCAATTTTTGTCTTTTCTGAAATTGCTAAGCAAATCGGAACTGCCTGAATCCTCTGTGGGGTCACATTGAACCCATTCTAATCTCCTGCGTGAACTCAGGGCTTGTGCTTTCAGACCCTGGTCGTGGCCTTCTGAGACCTCTGAGGAGCTGCGAGCGGGACATGCTCTGTCAGAAGGTTACTGTACGTATTTTATGCAGCCAAGCTATAGGAGTATCAGATTTACCTCCAACATCTTGGCTTTGTGGTTTTAAAAACCCCAAAGAGGAATTCTTCTGAAATAGCTGTTGCAGGAGTCTTAGCTTGGCTGGTCTGACTCCCAAGGGTTATTTGTGGCAGGATAATCTCGCGTAAGGGTGAGAGGTTCTGTCTTATTTCACTTTAGGTTCAAGCTCTTTTCCGGCAACAGATGGTGTGATCATAGCCACTGTGATCTCCTTAAGGGAATAGATGGGGTTTAAGACTAGTAGAAGGACAAACTAAAATATATAGGTGTGATCCAGAGGGGTAAGGACATGCCAGTATATGAAGAATAAGAGTAACATGAATTTAAAAAGTTACACCAACAGCTAGTAACACAGGTGTACGGGCTCCGTTGCTACTGATGAACATGGGGCCACGTTGCTCAGAAGGAGGGGCGCAGCAGGGCTGCATGAAGGACCCCCGAGGCCCTTGTCATGCTCTTTCCCAATATCTGTTCAATCAGCACCATCCTTTGAGGATTTCTGTCTGCATGGGGAAGTGAGGGTGGTCAGCTCCCTGCTGTTCTGGAACTCTCCATCTGCACGTTCCCTGACCATCACTGTCTGGAGCAGAGTATAAACCTAGCAGATGAAGGCTTGGTCCATCACTGATCCGCTCACCCAATTCAGGGAGTGGTTAGGTATCCTGACACGGCTGGCAGGGCTGCCGAGGGATGTCCAGGCCTCTCCCTCAGCAGGTGTGAGTGACCCGTCCTTCATCTCTTCCCTGACAGCAGGGCTGCCCAAATACAGACGCTGGGCCACCTCCCTGCTGGAAGGGAGCATCTGGGGAGGCTGCTCGTGGCAGCCTCCAGAGGCTGGGCGAGACTCTGAGGCTTAGCAAACTGGGCTGGCGAGACGGTGAAATATTTATTGTGATGCCTCCTCTTTTTTTTTTTTTTTTTTTGAAGTTCAGAAATCCTTGTCATCCTTGGGCTGAAGTCCGTGGACATGAGAGGAATTCATAATTAATCAGAGGTGGCCTGCTTCCACTTACTGATGACCTCAGCTTGCAGCAGCCAGAAGACAAGTGATGGTCTCTGCCTACTTGCTCTGTTGAGTGGTTTTTTCCTAATAAAACAGAAAAGTCCGTGAAACAAAAGAAAGCAATCCAAAACACTTGCCTGTTTGATGGTCTCTCACTAGTTCTTGGTGTGTGAAATATTTTCTCACATGGGTGAGAAAAGGGGCAAATAACTTTGCTATTTTAAAGTAGACATTTTATATGAATTATGTTTAGTCTTAGAGATACTTATTTCTTGGGACTTCCCTGGTGGTCCAGTGGCTAAGACTCTGTGCTCCCACTGCAGGGGGCCTGGGTTTGATCTCTGGTCAGGGAACTAGATCCCACAGGCCGCAACTAAGCGTTTGCATGCCACAACTAAAGATCCTGCAAAAAAAAAAAAAAAGAGAGAGAGAAAAGATACTTACTTCTTATTTCCCTTGAGTGTCTACAAAAAGCAAAGGAAGGATTGCGGGATTCTTCAGATAATTCAGACCAAAATGCTGATTTTCCTTTAAATATGTAGAGAATGGAAGAAAAATCTAGCTACATCTGACATGTGTTGTTTGAGTACTCTTTTGAGTTGGTGGATAAGGCCACGGCCTTACCCTTAAGCCAAGTCGCCTATCAGTGGAAAAATATTCAATATTTGTTATAAGAGAGAGCTTCAAGTGTCTGCCAAGAGTGGACAAATGTTTTCCTTCAGTGCACACACCAGCGAGTAATTTGGCATTTACCTGTTTCCCTCAGTCATACTCTGATTTGTGTATGGATGACGGAGAAAGATGTACTGATTACGGAGAAAGATGAAGGCTCCCCATCGGGGTATAAGGTGACTGCTGCTTTGGGTCTCCCTCCCTGTCTAGTCCCACAGCTCCTGCCATTCCCCAAGGGATCTCTTGCTCCAGGGAAGCTTCCTTGGAGTTCCCAAAGCCGTCCAGATCACCTCCTTCTCTGTGGCTCTACAACTGCTCTGCTCCTGACTCTGCTCTTTGTTTGTTTATTGATTGATTAGTTAATAGATTCATTCATTTATTTGGCTGCGTCAGGTCTTAGTTGCGGCATTCGGGCTCTCCGTTGCAGTGCGCGGGCTGCTCTCTAGTTGTGGTGCCTGGGCTCTGTAGTTTGTGGCGCACGGGCTTAGTTGCTCTGCGGCATGTGGGATCTTAGTTTCCCGACCAGGGATCTAAACCGCGTCCCCTGCGTTGAAAGGTGGATTCTTAACCACTGGCCCACCAGGGAAGTCCCTGACTCTGCTCTTCAGGCAGCCTCCTCTTTGGTACCTTTCTGACCAATCCACCTTCCATCCCATCCTCTGCTGAGAAGGGCATCTCTCCTTTGGCCTCTCATTTTCTCCTCTTCACGTCTCTAAAATACCACATTTCTCCTTTCAGCAGCCACAGATATTTACTGAGGGCACCTCTCCTGCCATTGGCTCTGCTTGGATGGTGAGTGGTGAGAAAACACAGTCCCTGCCCTTGTGGTACTCACACTCTAGTGGAGAAGAAAGATAATAAACATGCATATAAAATGACGCCAGGTAGTGTGATGACGAAAATATGGGGAGGTTTTCCTGTCTGACTTTCCCAGCACACTGTGAACCCTGAGAGCAGGTCCTGTGGGATCTAGCATGGAGTATTCACGTGGTGGTAGGTGGTGAATGAATGAACAGTTGAAAGGAGCATTCGTTGGACCTCTAACTATCTTCCCAGTCTTCCCAGCACTGGAGGATGTAAAAGAAATAAGAACTAATTTTACTTGTTACAGCTGGAAAGTTTTCTCTTCTTGAAGAACAGCTCCGTGGTATTTTCAGAGATAAAAAAGAATCTTCTCTCTGACTAGAAGATCGCTGTTGGTTCACACAGGCAGACACATCCCTATAAACATCTTCTGCCTGCCGTTAAGTCACCGTCAAGTAGATTACCCCCAGACACGTAAAAAATGATGGTTCTGTACTACAGGTTTTCATTCCTATTAAATTCTATGGCATGTGATCTTGAACAAACATTTGTAGTCAATATTTGATAAAAAGTCTGATTCCGTCAAGTAAACAAAGCATTAGAAAAAATAATTTCATTCCTTTGCTAAACTAAATCCATTAAGACTCTCACACAAGTAGAACTGGGGCCAAAGGATATTGGAAACAAAACAAAACAAGTGAGACTCATTGCACATTTGCATTTTGAAATTAGTTGCTGCCCTAATTATTTGTCAGTAGAAGCATAAATTAGGCAAATAAAACTTAGAGTAAGCTTTTAGGCACCCACAGGATTGTATCCTCAAGAGTAAATTGTCATAATGGTTCAGTGTGACGGTATACTTTTGCTGTCTTTCTGTGATGGAGGAAAGACAGGAAATTGAAATGGAGCCCATGGAAGTCAAACAGACTCCAGAGAAAGAGAGATGCAGGTGGGTACTTGTGGTTTCCCCTGTAAGGTGTGGGTAGATAACAACAAATAAACCAAGCATGTTGGGACCAGGAGCTGCTTTGGAAATATTACCTATTAAGTGTGACTTCATGACTCCAACGTGGAACCAAAAGATGAAAGATGCAGTTAGCTTGGAGCTGTTGTTCATCTTGCTGACATAAATAGGATTGAATAATTGGAGTATTTGCTCTATCTGCCTTCCCATACACCACACCATGTCCACGGAGGCTTCTACTACAAATTCTACTAGAATGTAAACATTCTACTACAGCTGGAATGTTTCTTTCTGTTGCATAATTAGGCATACATTGTTGGTGGTCTCTCTCAAAAGCTATGAAACAGCACAATGATGCTAAGTAACAAACAGCTCCAAATCTCAGTGACTTAAATCAACCCCTAGTTTTGCTTGTGCTCCAGGGCTTTGGGTCAACTGTGGCTCGGCTGATCCGGGCTGGGTTCTGTTGGGTGGCTCTCCTGCAGATACGTTCCACAGGTGTGCAGGCCAGTTGGGACAACCCTGCGTCAGGCTGCAGGTGGAGCTTGGGTCTGTTTCATCTGCCTCTCATTCTGCAAGGATCGTTGGAGGGCTTAGAGCTATCTGGCCCATGACCTTTCCAAGGTGGAGGTGGGTGCTCTCAGAGGAGTGAGTGTAAACACGCATGCCTTAGACTTGGACTCCAAATTGGCACGTGACGTGTCTGCCCACGTTTTATTGGCTGAGGGAAGTCCTGTTGTCAAGCTCAACATCTGTGGGCTATGAAAGCAAATTCGTCCCATGGAAGTCAGTGTTGTATGTGTTTGGGGCGTGGAGTGAATATTTGCTAAACAATAATTTAATCTACCATGACTACCTATATGTAAAAAGAAGACCTTCATTTTCTGACTGGGGCCTTGACACATGAATTGTTTAAAGTCTGCTCTTTTTTCTTTTCTTTTTTTCCCTCTCATGAGTTTGTTAATTATAAATGTGTTAGATTAGCTAGAAAGACCTTCTTTCAATAAGAAAGAAAATTTAGAAAGAAACATGGATTAACCTCCAGCAACAATGGCCTGGGGTGACACGGTGGAGACTTCATCCTGCTGTTGGAAGGAGGAGTCCGTGGGATGTGGGTCTGCAGGTCTTACTCGGCTTCGGGGCCGTGCATGGGGCTGCCGGGTACAGACCAGCCGGGCAGGAATCCCACCTCTGCAGATGCGTGCGTGACTCTCCTGCTCCGATGACAGCACCCCTCTTCCCTGTCACCAATCGGCAGCCCCTATGGCAGAGGATGTTTTTCTGATCATTTTGCACTCATTAAATGCAGCTGTCACAACACAGGATGCGAGGATGCATGCAAAACTTTTCTGCCACGTCAAAATAAAGCTGAAAAGCTTTTTAAAAAGGAGCTGAAACCTTTGAAGCTTATTCTCAAGGAGTATAGGAAATATCGCCTTTTGTTGTTGACAATTGAAAGTGTTCCCTGGCAGCACAAATTAAATCTTGGCCCAGGCGAAAGAAATATTGTTCATCAAAAATTTGCAGCAGAAACCATTTGGCCAACCAGTTGGGGTTTGATTGTGCTATTCCTGGGGCTGAATGACCTAGAGACTCCAAACCCATTGGCCTGGCTGATCCCTGATAATGCTTCAATGGAGCAGAGTGGCTCCTTGACTCTCAAAGAAACGTTATGAGAATGAAATCATCGCACACCTATCGTATACCTCATTAGAGAAGTAAAACAAACGAATGGATTCTGGGGCCATAACACACACCAACTGGACTGGACTTGCTGGGTAGAGGTAAGGGCCTTCCAGGATCTTGGCATGGTCATCAGAATCCCTTTCTACAATCCACGGACCTCCATGGGAACCAGCATAAAGGACTACATTTTCAGTAATGTGCTTACTGATGTAGCTAGTACCTCTTAATTCTTGCTATTTGCTAAGTGTCACTCTTAACTTTTGACCAACTCGAAAGTTGATCCTGGCTTTTGCTCCTCTGAGAAGCCTTTTCCCTTGAGAAAAGAGGAAGAAAGAGGTCTTGCAAGCTGAAACGGGCCAGACCTCTAACACCTGATGTGATGGGTCCTCTCTAGGCAGTTCTTCTCTCTCTACATCATGCTATGCACACAGAAAGGCCTGAAACGTATCCTTGAGTTACAGACTTTTATTTGTAATTTTGAAAGTCTATTTTACTATAAGCTTTCTTTGTGGTTAAAAATTAACATGGTCCATTGGGAGATTGGGATTGATATATATACACTAATATGTATAAAATAGGTAACTAATAAGAACCTGTTGTATAAAAACAAAAAAAATTAACACAGCTCTTTGTATTTTGAAGTATTCCCCAAAATATGAACATATTTACGCTGGCTTGTAACTCCATCATGGCTGGTTCATTTTGTAGAGAAATGAAAATCCACATGCTTTCAGTGCATTATACAGTGTGACACATATCTATCTTCTGTTTTTTATATGAAACTTTTATTAATAAAATATTTTGGAGCAAAAAAATAAACCAGGGCTGGGTAATGGGGCCACCGGCTGTGATCCCTCATCCACCCTGATTATGACCACAGTTGCGATGACTGTGCTCAGGTGTGTCCATCTTGTGTCCACCTGGCGTCCCCACTAGACTGGGATTTGGGGAGGAAGATAGGGTTTATCATCATATGTGTAGCCCTGATGGTGTAATGCAGGGCTGAGTCCAAAAAATGGTGAAGGGCAGAGGGGAGGAAGGAAGGAGGAAGGGGGTTCCTAGGGGTGGCCACATGTCTACATCAGGGGACACAGATACGGATGTGTAGACCCCTCCCCCCGCCTCCCCCTCCTCTACCTCCAGGCACACATCACAGGTTCCTGGGCACATGGCAGGAATCATCAAATAACTGAGGAGCAATTATCTCCTGGGGAGGGTCGCAGTCAGGGTCCAGGTAAGAAAATCCACCTCCCAACACATTTCCTACCTCTCAGGCTCCACATAAGATCCCCTTTGGACAGATTCTAAAGGGAGTGGGAGGATGGATGTGGCTGGCTGAGTCCCAGTCTCACGGCCCTACAGCAGAGAGAGAAGGGCAGGGACACTGGCTTGGTGACCATGAGAGCCAGGGGGACACAAGATGGACACACGTTTAAGTGACCCACAGCCAGATACACGAGCTGTGGGCCTGACGGCTGCGTCCGCCTCGCTCTGCACTCTCGTGCTTTGGGATGGTCCCACGGAGGACCTCGAGGAAGCAAATGCAAGAAATCGAGAGGCTGGCTTCACCGTGATGCCACACTGGTGAGAAAACCCAAAACCTGGACAGAAAGGAAGAATGTCAAGGAAGTGTGGGTGAGAACCTAGAATCCTCTAGTGTTTTGGTTGCCATGCTGGGCACCGAGCAGAGATCGGAAAGCAGACGTACAGGAGGAGAGTGGGAGCGCAGAGCCTGGGGTGTGGTCCCCTGTCACAGGTAAGCCTGGGAGGACCATTCTCCTGGAAAGCGAGGAATCCACCTACTGGATGCTTTGGTTTATACACAAGAATATTTTGGCCAGAATTTATTTGAATTTAGTAGAATCTATTAGATTTGAATTGATTAGATCTACTTTATCAACTCTTGGAGAGGCGTTGGTTGTGTCTCTTGCGTGTAGGAGACTCTGTGCCCCTTCCCCCAACCCCGGAAGGCCCCCTCCTCAGGAGCTGTCCTTGGAGAACCAGTTTGAAGTCGGTCTCTTCTTCTCCATCAATTCATACCTTAGGCTCTTGTTAGGTTCCCTGCTAACACAAATTATAGTTTGTAGTTAGCTCCCTTCCCTGTTTCGTTATTTGCCTCTTCCAGGAGGACAGGGTGACGCTCTGAAGGTAGAACAGAGTCTGTCACATAAGGGAAACGACACATGAGCGCGACCAAGTAAATATGCACAACGCACCGTGTAAAGCTGAATAAGACCCACTCCTTTTCTCCAAGACGTTGCACTATTGGGAGGAGCCCCATATGCAGTTGTGGATCAGGGCACGGCAGAACACTTCCTATGGTAGTGACACCACAGGGGCGCTAGTGGAGAGGGCTGCCGCCGCCGTGGGCAGGTGTGTGGGGAGGCACCACTCTTCCTCAGGTGAGAAGGGCGAGGAGAGAAGCAGACCGCGTTCATGGTAGAAACAGGACCCTCCTCTACCGACACCTGAAAGATGCTCTTTCCATTCATGGTGATCTGACCCACAGTCAGGGTGTGTGCGTGTGTGTGTGTGTGTGTGGCCTCAGCCTGGAGCAGCGGGTAACGTTGGTGTTGTGGGCAGGTGCCAGCCTGTTAGTGGTGAGTTGCCCTGAGTATCTTCTTGTCTGTCTCATCTTGTTTCTGTCCCATCTGCCGCTCTCTGAAGTCAAGCTGACTGTGCTGTGTCCTCTGTGATGGGGGCCCACATGCTTGTCATCCCCAGGGGCTGACAGTAGCTCACACCCATTCCAGAGGCGACACAGACAGTATTTAATTATACTATTCACACCTCTCTTAACAGGGCTGTGTATATACCTTTCATTTTAATAAAACAGTATTCACGATTCGGTATAATTGGGACCATTTTTGAGTATTCCTGAAAACTGTTGAGGATAATTCAGAGGGCCTTGGGGTTTGCTGAAACCAAGACTGGGTCTCTGAGGGTTAACAACGTTGTCCTGGAGGAGGACCCGAGCACCGCCGCTCCTGGGAAGGACCGGCCCGACCCCGAGAATTAGGGTCGGCCACCACCTAGCATGGGGAAGACCACCCCGGACTTGGGAAGCTTTCGCATTTAGTTTTTCATTAATGAATGCTTCAGAAAGTGCACTGTCCCTAATTCCCTTTTGAAAGATGGAAACTTTAATGTGCAGTTAATTAAATGTTGTGTTGATTTGCAAACGCTGAGCTCTCAGAGGCCTCAGGGAGGTGGAAGCAAGTTTAGAAATCAAACAACGGGAGGACTGGCTGTCCCCATCTGACCACAGAGCGGGCGGCACTGTTTGCTCCAGACGCCCGGGAGGCGATGCATGCGCCCGGTGGCTGGGACCCGCGGAGAGGAGCAGGCCAAGCCCTGGGGGGAAGGAGGCTGGCCCACCCCTGCCTTTCTCTCTGCTGCTTTGCTTTCAGAGGCATTCTTTCTTCCCCCCCTAGTGCTTCAGCTCTTCTTTGTACTGAGCAGAGCTGTGTCACGCTGGAATTCTTTTCACACAAACTAAAGAACCCAGCTGGGGTGCTGGATGCGGCCCGCAGAGCTGCAGGCTTCCTGTGCGCCACCGTTGTTTCTGGGGGCAGGTCAGCCGCCCAGGTGGGCTCCCTGCGTCCAGTGCGGTGCCAGGGGGCCGGGGGCTGAGGACGCTGCACGCGCGTGGGTAGCGGTGGGCTTCTGGGGAAAGGGAGTGGGGAGAGGGCTTGCTGGAAATCCGAGCCCTCAGGATAGGAGGCTGCGTGGGGCAGGTCCCCAGAGCCCATCTTCCCTCAGTCCCATCTTATGGATGGGGACATGCAGGCAAGAAATTCAGTAGCTTGATTTCACAGGAGAAAGCACAGTTTGCTCTAAAGAACGAGCACCTGTTAGCAGTGACAAACTTATCATCCTTCTGGCCCTGGCGAAAGGCACAACTTATGTAGTCACCAAGTGACAACTTGCAGGGTTATCTGCTATCAGAGCACGCTTTCTTGCACCCCACGCCTGGCAAGAACCAAGCACCGGGACCCGATGCACAGATGCTTGCCTATCATCTGGGCGTCTGAACTCCTTACCTGCCACCCTCCTGCGTGGTCATCTTGTTTGTGATGCCCTGAAGAGCTGGCCCAGCTTCCGGGACTGACTTTGGAAAGTGTTGGCAATGCGACTATATTCTTATTATGAATAAAAATTTTAAACCCAAGCTGATAAACATATTTTTTTTCACACTGAATTCATCAGGAATACATTAACATTTTCTAAAAGGTAAAGACAGGAAAAAAAAGAAAAAAAACGAAAGAATTGTAAGGAGAACATTAGGACGTATTTGGCCATTAGGATTCCCGTTGCCATCAGCTCCAGTGTACAAGCCAGACTGTCACCCTGTGGAGCTCAACGCCTGGGGAATTAGCCTGTGGAATAATTATCACCCCCGATGAAGAGAGTAAGAGCTTGTTCCCGTGTGCGCAGAGCCATTCATCCTAAGAAAGAAATCTGGAGTGAAAGCTCACAGCATATTTTGCACAGGTCCTGTAAAAGGATCCAGGCAAAACAGGCTTTGCAACATTAGTTATGATCATATATGGAAAAAGCAGTTACTTTCTGTGCTGACATATGGCTGAGTTGGTACCATGCCCAGGAATCTCAATGTCCCCCCCAGGAGGGTGAGCCCAGACTTCGTCCTTCGCCCCGTTGTTGTCAGGACCCACAGCAGAGGCAGCTTGCAGAGAGATCACCGGCGAAGTCAAATTGCCTCCACGTGTGCCAAGACCAGGCTGCTGTGGGCACTGGCAGTGCAGAGGTGCCGCTGTCCCCGACTGTGATGATGACTTTTCCCAAATCAGGGAAATTATGAATGGAGCCCAAACCCATCTGCTTAGCATTCAGGCACAGTGACAGGCCCTAATAAACAAGAACGGCAACAACAATGCAAAAGCATAAAAATGATTTTACCGTGAGGGTGCTTCCAACCTTAGAGGATGGAAATTCAATCTTGTTCTGAGAATATTCTATAACCCGTATTAACTCACTTCCAAAATGTCTAACGTGGCAAAGCAAGCACTTCGAGTTTTGCTATGGACGAGACGGAGGTGTGTGACCACTCAAGGTGGGGGTGTCGTCCATCCGCGCACGCATCTACCTGACCCCCACTTAGTTCATTGAAGCCTCCCTGCACGCCGGCTCTGTCCTCAGCCTTGGGGACGCAAAACTGACATTTGTCTTTAAGGAATCAGTCTTGTGGGGAGGACAGACACAACAAGGCCACTGGGTGACACATGCTCTAGCGGTGGGGACTCCTCAGAGGGAGCGAGGAACATTTTGCAGTTGACCCTAGGAAGCTGGGGAGGACTTAAACCTCCTAAGTGACACTGAGTGGAAATGGAGAGGGCAGTGTCTTTGGGACAGAGCCCATTGTGCCGAGCCTGCTGGCTGGGCTGCTTCCTAGCTGCCTACAAATGAGGGACCCCTTATCGTCTCGACTTCCTCGCTGCTCGTAAATCCAAGATGGCAATGCTTCCTCCCAGTGGTGTTGCAGGGTTTCAGTGGGGGATTTTGTGCAGAGCTGAGCGGGGCCCTGGGTGACGGTGGATGCAGACGGTGGGAATTGGTGTTACTAGGGGAAAGGGAGCCCCCCGGGGCTTTGGGAGCCCGGATGGTCTTCAGCGTCGGGAAGACCCTCTGAGATCTGTGTTTCGTAAGGGACACTTGGGAGGCATTTTGGGATCTGGGTTAGGAGAGGGAAGCGTGGAAGATGTAAACTGCCGGCTGCAAGAGCAGGAAGGGGTGCTGAGGCCACTGCCCTGCTCATGAAGCCGCCCTGTGCCAGGGAGGGGGCAGGGAAGAGATGGATTGGAAACGCATTGGGGAAGTAAAACAGGCAGGGATGAGAAAAGAGAGGGAGAGAGAGACAGAGAGACAGAGACGGAGTAGAGGAGATGCGGGAATTTCCAAGATGAGGTTGATGGTGATGACTCAGACGAATAAAGCGAGAAACAGACGGGGTGGGAAGGGCATGAAGAGGGGCCCCCTCCCTTTGCCCCAGGCTGGCAGCCACTGCCCTGACGGCTCCCGTTTGCTCCCCAGCCCTGCATCCCTCTCAGCTCCCACGCGTTCCTGAGTGTGGCCTCAAAGAAGAGATGAGCCTCTGGCATCTCCTGCACAGGCTGGTGCAGACCCTGTAGGAGTGGAAGCCAGGGACCTCCGGAGTCCGCAGTGTGACCTCAGCAGGTGCCCCTTCTGTCTTTGCAAGCAGCACCCACCGGGCTCTCTGGGCAGGCGTGTTGGAACCCCGATCTTCGGATTCTGAGAACACAACTCGTTATGCTATGGCCTGTTGCCTCTTCCAGGTTTCTTGATTTGCAGTGATTTTCTTTGCCACTCTTGTTGGGCACTTCGGCAAAGGAATAGGAGTTTGGGAGGAGCTCAGTGAAGACGTGCTAGGTGGAGGGCGGCTAGCGCTCAATTCACGGGCTCTTTGTAAATCAAACGAGCCCTCTTCTCACCATCAAGGAGCATCCTCTGTGCACCTGGGCCTCTTTCTTCTAAATAACGACGAGCATCACGTGGCCCTCGAGCCACAGCAAGATACTCTCCGTCTAGTCATTTCAGGAACAAAAACGTAGCTCAGGTTGTTGAACCCCAGGAACGTACACTCACTCTTTCCCTTTGGAGCAGTAGCTGGTCTTCCAGTGGTGCTGACCCCAGCAGCTCGGGGCACGGGAATCCACCACCAGCCCGGGGGGAGCTCTGGACGGGGGCCAACCCAGAGAGGTCACCACACCAAGGCCAGGTGCAGGCAGTGTGTGCCCTAGTTTGGGGTAAACAGTCAAAGAGACATAGACCTTTCTCCCTTCTATACACTTCCTCAAGGAAGATGTTCCCTTTTCACTCTTTTACAAGTAGTTGGTGAAGAAGGAAACCCCGTCTAGAGAGCATTTTGCGACCCTTCTGTCCCTGTGCTGTCACACTCCTTGGGATCTCCTAAATCCCCACCCCGATGATGGGGTCCCTCTGTCTCATCCACTTCCCCAGAAACTAGGAACCAGCCATGGATCTGTCTTTCGCGTCCCTGTTCTGGAGTTGGGCTCTGGTGCTTATTTATCTCTAATTTGTTTCTTCTTTAATATTTATTGAGTGAGAGGCCATTCCTCTCTAAAATCCTTCCATCGATCCTCCTTCTTCACTAGTTCTTAGCGCACAAAAACATATTCAAAACATGGAATTTTTCGGGCTTCCCTGGTGGCGCAGTGGTTGGGAGTCCACCTGCCGATGCAGGGACGCGGGTTCGTGTCCCGGTCCGGGAAGATCCCACATGCCGCGGAGCGGCTGGGCCCGTGAGCCATGGCCGCTGAGCCTGCACGTCCGGAGCCTGTGCTCCGCAGCGGGAGAGGCCACAACGGTGAGAGGCCCGCGTGCCGCAAAAAAAACAAAACAAAGAAAACATGGAATTTTTCAGATTCTGTTTTTCATGCTACTTCTCGCCAAATTTCCCTTCTCCTCCACAAAAGCAGCCAACACGCCCTTCGTGAACGGGGCGAGAGTAAAAGAGGGTCTGAGGCTTGAGGACATTTGTAGATTCTGAAAAATGCTGTCTGTGTACGATATATATAACTCATAAAATATGCAGACCACAGACATTTTTATTTTTCCGGAAGTGTATTTCATACAAAAGTACATTATACTTTAAGTTCTTAATGACAAGAGTAAGATGAGCTACTGGTGAAGAAAGGTCACTTCGCACGGCCTCCAGCTCTGGCCAGTTGTACTTGGATCCCAGACGCAACGGCTGGCCTGTGTCTGTGGATTAGAGGTAGTGAGAAGGCTGTCGCTCCCCCCTGCACTGGGGCTGTGTCCCATGCCTCCTCCAATGGGAGAAGCTTCTTTGCCATCTCAGGGTCCTGGACCTCACGTGGCTGGAAGGCACCAGTGATTGTGACAGTGATGGTCAACAGAGGTACTGACTTAAAAAAGATGCACAACGTGAGAGCTGTGAGTTAAGTTTTATTTGGGGCAAAATGAGGACTGTAGCCCGGGAGACAGCATTTCAGATAGGTCTGAGGAACTGCTACAAAGAGGTGGGGGGGAAGGTCAGGGTATGTGTGATTTTGGTGAAGGGGGAGTCCATGCAATCAAGCACATGTTTTTTGTAGAAGGTTTCTGCTAGTCTCAAGGAGCAGACGTCACCGTGAAGGATTTTAGTGCTTTTCTAGTTACGAGAATTGGGCTCATAAAATCTTCCCCTGAAAATATCTAACTATCTGAAGGCCTGTTCTGCCAGTTTCCCCCAGAGCACGGAGTGCCTCATTCCTGCTCTCCACCCTGAACTCCTTTCAGGGGTGTTGAAGGTCAGCGGCTGCAGCGGCTCATGATTCAATCCTTGTAGAGGCAGCTGGCGAGCACCAGTTTGTAGCTGACAGGGGACCTAGAACAGCTTCCTCCTTGGAGCCGTCCTCAAGAGGGCCACGGCTGGATTCTTCTCCCTTCCGTGTCTGCCTTCAGGGAGTTCTCCTCCCGATGCAATCTTAGCTCTGAGGTCAGGTCTTTCAGCCGGTGATCAAAGGGGCTGTCGGGAAGAAATGCAGAAAGTGCTCGAAGGGAAGTTGGTGGTGGTCTCCAGGGCTGGTTTCTGCTCCAGGCTCTGCCGGGCCTCTCTGAAGAGAGGGCCCCCAGGTACTCGACCCAGGGGGCCGGTGGGGGGACCTCACTGATGCAGTTAGAGTGAAGGGCACGCGGGGGTCTTGGCTCTCAGTGGAGTGGAGGGACACTCAGTCCACGGCTACCTGGGACCACGGCTCTAGGACACTGTGGTCACTCTTAGAACCTTGGTCATTCAAGATGGGCGTGTCCTGCTTTGGCCTTTGAATTGCCTATCTGGACCAGTTAATGCCTTTCTCATATGTGGAAAAAACCTGCATTTTAGACCCAAAGACCTGGACACTTTATTGTGAGCTGCTCTGCAGGTTTTTAATCCCCCGGGGTCAGGGGTTGTGACCTCCAATCTGGGTGTTTCACACAGCATCCGATAAGGACCAACACCTACAGGCGGCCCACACTCACGGGCCTATTTTTCCCTTCACCGTAAGCTTAGGCGGGATGTACGCTATTATCATGTTTGTTGAGAGGCTGAAAAATTGGGACAGAGGGCAATTAAGTGACTCTCCCAAGATTTCACAACTGGCAAAACTGGCAAGAGGATGAGCTGACCGTGGGCCCTCGAGGGTCCTCCCTTGGGGGCATCTTCCTCCTGGGAAGATGTGGGATGCAGGGACTGGAGGAATTGTCTCCTTGCTTTCCTCTTAAGTGGACTCCTGGGAGAGGATGGCAAGCGTCAGCCCGCCCAGAGAGACGAGGATCTGCAGGAATGGTGACACCCTCCCAGGAAGGACAATCTGCCCGCTTTGGCAACCTCCACCAATGTCCTAACAATTGTCATTGTCGGGCTGCCTTTCTTCCTATTAAACTTAAATCCTTCTCACTCAAGTTAAAGCCACCGGCTTCTCTCTCCCTGCTAGATGCTGGTGAAGAACAGCTGGCTGCAATATTCTGTGTGTAAATCCTCAGTTCTTTAAGAGATGAAAACACACACACACACACACCCCCCACAAACAATACGATTCCTCTCCATGCCTTCACTGCAACAGTTAAAAGCTCAGGGTTCTGTCTTTAGGATTTTTTTTTTTCCTTTGGAAAACATTCCAAAGAATGTAAAAAATTAACCTTCAATTTCTCAGAACTAATATTTCCTAGCTGATAGAGACAATTTCCATATGTGTATTTTACAGTGAAATAGTGGATACTTAAATTATGGAGTTTCAGAGTCTAGCCAACAAACTTCTGAGATTATGAACTAGAACATCTTCCTATAGAAATACATGCCATAGATAATACGCTTTTGGAAAGAAACATCCATGAACTTAAGAGTTATGTGATATTGTCTCCCTGAATCTAAAGGCATCAAGACCTAGGTGGTTGTTGTTGTTTTTTTAACATCTTTATTGGAGTATAATTGCTTTACAGTGGTGTGTTAGTTTCTGCTGTATAACAAAGTGAATCAGCTATACATACACATATATCCCCATATCCCCTCCCTCTTGCATCTCCCTCCCACCTTCCCTATCCCACCCCTCTAGGTGGTCACAAAGCACTGAGCTGATCTCCCTGTGCTATGCGGCTGCTTCCCACTAGCTAGCTATTTTACATTTGGTAGTGTATATATGTCCATGCCACTCTATCACTTCGTCCCAGCTTACCCTAAGACCTAGGTTTTTAAATTTGGGAAAATGTAGGCCACATTGCAGCTTCTACCACCTAAGAGAATAGGCTTCCATGTTTGTTCTATTTTTATTTCCATTGTGGATTACTTTCGTGCATTTTTATGAGAGCCTATTCAGAAAGAAACCAGGATTCAGCAATAAACAGTTGCTTTGCAGCAGGACGACACCCGAAGCAATGGGTCTGGGGTAGGTGGGGCCGAGGAGCGGTAGCAAGGCAGGGGCATCACTGGGAATGAAGCAAAACACCCCTGATCCTCCCGGCCGCCCCGGGTCCCTTCCGCTCTGGGCACTGACCTCGGCCGTCACGACTACCAGCAAAACGTAGGAGCCTGAGGGGGGCGGGAAGACCTCAGAGGGGTCTCTAAGGAGGGCACAGGTTTCTGGGGGCAGGAAATCATTTCTGATTTTGCTCCAGAAGAGAGAGGGTAAGAATGAGAAAGACAAGGAGAGAGGAGGGGTGGAGAGCAGAGGAGAGGCCGGGGAGGGGCAGAGAGAAAGGGACGGGGCAGAGGAAAGGGAGACAGAGGCCAGGCCACAGCTCTCAGTTTCTGGGAGAAGCGGCAGAGAATAACAGTGACATCTCGGGGCGGAGAAGCCCCAGGGTGGCTAAAACCCTGCTGGGTGGACTCAGTCCCTGAGCCGGCTGCCCATCCACCCTGCGCTCCTACCTTGCTGTCCCCAGGCCCCGAGGGTGGCGTTCGCAGTGTCACACAGGACACTGCACTCATCGGGGTCCTTCACGTTTCCATCTTCTCCCTCTGTTCCCACCCTGATGGACTAGATCCGGATCTCCTCAGCCCTCCCCCATCTGGCTCCATCTCAATGCGGCCCTGGGGCCCCTGGGCCCCGGAAGAACCCGACCCCCTGAAACACACAACAGGTGCCCCTGGCCGCCTCCCAGCCGCCTCTCCTGCCACGCTGACCCTGAACCCAGTGCTCTTGCCACCCAGGAGCAGCTGTGATCTCCCCGAACAAATCAAACTTTCTCACCGAGTTGCACATGCTGCTTCTTCAATCTAGAATAAGACAAACAAGGCCGCAGGTCTCACAGGAGCGCCAGGCACGGTCATGCCTTCGATCCTTGGAGGTGCGCTCCGGGACTGCTTCCACTTTCCAGAGAGGACTGAAGGGACATCTTGCCCATGTGGAAAAGTGTATTTGATAAGGAAAGAGAGAGAGAAAAAAAAAGAAGCACACACATTTGGCACCTAATGTATACCAGGCTGCACCAGGCACAGGTACGTGTTCCAGATCTAAGATGCTGTGATGTGAATGCCAAGCTGTCATATTTTCTAGAACAGACATTAAAAAAAAATTGATTTATTTTATTTTTTAATTATTTTTTAATGAACAGACATTTTTGATCAGTGTTTAGTTGGATGAGAAGCATCCTGTCTCCCACAGACTGTATTTATTATATTTGTGGTTTTGGCTGTGGCGTTTCTGGTGTGATAAGGTAAAGGGGGGGTCCCCTTACCTGTCTCCTCACCTGTGCTGTCCGTTGTTTTTGCTCCTTTGCAGGTGGCTCTTGCCTGTCTTTGAGTCACGCAGATCCACCTGCAGGAAGAGCTCCAGAAAATTTGGGAAGAAAGGAGAGAGGAGACATGAAAGGTACATTTTTTTCCCCAAGAAGGAGGAAAGCAGAAGGCAAATAAAGGTCTTCTCAGGTGTGTCCCCTGCAGCCCCGTCAGGTGAGTTATGTTTCCTTGGATGCTTCGTTCCCTCGCGCCTCGCCGGTGCCTCCTCATTTTTTAGCATCTCTTGGGGAGAAGGTCATGAACGTGAACCGCAGGTCAGAGTCAGGAATAGGGTTCTGGGTCCTTTGTCTGGTGGCCTCACTCCGCCTTTGTGTCTGAGCCTTTTCTGGGGGCAGGTGAGGCAGACTCATCATTGCAGTCACATCCTCTGCTCCTGGATGAGACAGCGTTGCCTCTTCCTCCATCCATTTACATTTCAAACTGACGCCTGCCTGCTCTGGATTTATTATTCAGGAATGCTGGTCACTTGCTCCTATCTCACGTAAAAAGTCCAATCCTTTTTTATCTGAATCTTCTCTCCCCGAGTCCTTGTGTAGTTTTCTAAGTGAAATGCTGTGAATTCCCTTTGAGCCCCTGGAAGCGCTGCATCACTTCCTCGTTTGCAGAACATGCCAGCCTGGGTGATTCATTCCCAGGAGTGGAAGCCACCTGCCTCTGACCTTGGCCGGCTCCCCTTGTGGGAACTCCACTTAGAGAATGGACTTGAGGATATGGGGAGGGGGAAGGGTAAGCTGTGACAAAGTGAGAGAGGGGCATGGACATATATACACTACCAAATGTAAAATAGACAGCTAGTGGGAAGCAGCTGCATAGCACAGGGAGATCAGCTCGGTGCTTTGTGACCACCTAGAGGGGTGGGATAGGGAGGGTGGGAGGAAGACGCAGGAGGGAAGAGATAAGGGATATATGTATGTGTATAGCTGATTCACTTTGTTATAAAGCAGAAACTAACACACCATTGTAAAGCAATTATACTCCAATAAAGATGTTAAAAAAAAAAGTAAATAAAGGGGCTTGGAAGACTGCAGGGTCTCTTCTCCCTTTATGGATGGAATCATGAGACATAGTAGAAGAACACGGGCTTTGGAATTTAAGAGAATTTGGGGCACCTCCCCTGGCTCCGGCACTTATTTGCTGATTTGTGTGAGACACTGCATGAGTTATGGACTCTGTGAGCTTGACTTTCCTCGTCTCTGCAATGGGCATGAATGTGGACGGGCGACAGGACGTTGGGGGGATGCATGAGGAAGACGTCCACTGACACGATCTGAGTGTGGACGGTGAGGTCCCAGGTGCACCAAGGATTTAGTCTGGACCCTCAGTGCAAATAAGGCAGCTGGCACCGAATCAACCCTCAAGAACAGTTAGAAGGTTTTTTATGCTGTTACCTTTACCCTGCATAAGATTCTTCCCAATACTGACATGCGCCGTAGGAGGACTAAAAAAAGCCCCAGCTCTCGGAGATGCTGACCTTGGCTTTGTCCTTCCAACTTTTAAATTCCAGATCTAACGCTTATGAGTTGTGTGATTTTAGAAAAATTATTTCATTTTTCCGGGCCTTAGTTTTCTCATCTGCAAAACGGTCCCAATTAAACCTACCTCAGGGGGAGTTCAGCAAAAAACTTAAATGCTAACTTCGTAAACTCCCGGCACATGGTGGGCATCCAACAAACAATTCTGCTTTCTTAACGTCATGATATGAATGTCTGTTCATAAATAAGCTCTGATCAATTCTCTCTAAAAAATAAAAAACAAGGAAGATTCAGATTTTTCTATTTTGTTACCCGAAGTATTATTAGATTTTAAAGAAAACAGGGCATAGCCTTCATCCCGTAAGTCTGAATTGACTGTTTTTTTGGCAAGAAAAAAGGCATAAACACAACTGACATCAATGTTCTGTGCATATTGCATCGTGTCTCCTTGTTTTACAGTTTTCGAAAACCGGAAGTCCATCTGTCTCTAAAGACCTTTCTAGTTTCTAGAAGGGAAAACACTGCCTAGATGCGGCCGTGCGGCTTAATCTGGCTCGCTTAAAGGCGCCTCGCGCGTTCTCCTCCTGCTGGCACGTGCAGCCGGGATGCCGACTTATGGATGCCTCTGCCCTGGCAGGTTAACCCCAACATGGGTCGCCTGCTCTGTTCATTTTATCACGATCTGTCCCCTGGCTCTTCAGCGCTGAAATCGCAGCAGAGGGGAGCCCGCAGCTTGGTGCACGTTGCTTGTTTATGCCCACGTGGAAAGAACAGCCAGGATGTCCTGGACACCAGGGCATTTCCCTCTGCATACAGTCCTGCATCAGTCCGAGAGCTACCCATCCATTGAGTCCGTTACCCGGACAGCACACTGTATTCCCTGATGGACAGGCTTGTGTTTGAAAACAGTAAAATCCTGACTTATTTTTCCAGTCCTGGCTTTCTTGGTCCCCCTTTTCTCTTTAGTTCTAAACAATACACTTCCTATTTCAGTGTAAATGTCCCCTTATTCTGGAAGAGGCAGACTCCCATACTTTTTGGCCATTTGTAGCATCTACCACTTGGACCGTAGAAAAAGAACAGAAGAAGAAATTGCATCTATTTTCCATCTTTAATGAACAAGCCATCAAATTACTAAAGTAAGACAGATCTAATTTGAATTTCGAGGAATTTCTGGGTCCACAGAGGGGCAGGAAGGTGATGTGTCAGCCAGGGGTCTGTCTTGGGTGGGATTAGCTCTTCCTGTGGGAGCTGGGCCTTCAGCCCTGAGCCTCCACCCTGAGGTCAGCAGGCTTGAGGCAGGAGGCAGGTAGAGTGGAGGGGGCACCCTGGGAACCCCCTGCAGGCCTCTTACCCCCGGGGGTGCATTGCAGCTCCCCAGGCCCACCCGTACGGCTGCCCCTGGGCCGGGTCTCAGGTGCAGCCCCAATCTCCGCTCACACGTCGGGTGATTCCCTTTATAGAAGTGTGGTGGCAGCTTTCCCTCAATTGAAACACCAAGAACAATATCTTCCATGTCTACTTTCTACAAGGTGTTATGAAGAGTAAAATGCAATAGTACCTGTTAAGGCTGGTAAAAGAAGAAAACGGCGTAAAGGTATAGGTGTTAAAAAGTTCCTGCCAACGAAATAATAGATGAGCTGGAATCCCTGGGCCAAACTCTGTGGGCCGGGCAGCGGTAGTCACGGGGGTAGGGGGCTGACCCCTGTCAGGTGACCTCCCATCAGTCACGGAGGATAACGGCCTCTGGACCAGCTGTGTGCTGAGTGCCACCTGGCTGGAGCTGTCCCCTGCCCTCCCCCCCCCACCCCATTCTCCTTTCCTAGCCCAGGTGGCAGCATCCTTTGTGTCAGCTGTCCTACCTCCCAGCCCCGGTGTCTGGAGCGGAGCAGCATGTGAATGTGCAGGCCGGGTCCTTCCCCCTCCCAACCCCCGGCCCGCATCTCTCTGGATGGCTACAGAGAAGTGGATCTGTACCTTCAGGTGAGAGACAGGGTGCGATGCCCCTGGAGGCTGGTGATGAGAAAGGCCTGCCTCCCACCCCCACTGTGGGCCTCGGTGTCTTGGTGAGCACAGTGTCCCCACAGCAGTGGGACACACATCTTCAGTTGTGGCTATTGCTAACAATTTTGAAGATGGTTGTAATGAAAACACCTCTCCACACTGTACACCTCTGATGTACACTTCCACTATTGGTGGAAGCTGAAGAGATGCTCAGTCAGTGCTTTCCACATCTGGTCTTCCCTCCTTCCTGAGCACAGGGCAAGACTCAAGCAGCCCTGAAAGTAGTTGGTGGCCATATGACTGGCACTGCCCAGTGGGCTCTGTGTGAAGAGACGGGACATTTTTGGTCAGAGTCAGTTAAGAGCTTTCCGTGCTCTCTCTTCCCTGGGAGCCATGTCTTGACATCGTAGCATCGAACGATGGGCAGAGCCTGGATCCCAGGGACACCAGGTGGGTGAGCACCCTGCTGATCTGCATCGGACTTTGCAGACACAAGATATAAAATTCTGTTAGGTGACAGGTACTGAATAGAATAGAAACACCAACAGACAGAATAGCCCCTGCTATGCTGGCCTTTCTTTGTTACAGTAGCAGAATATAGTATGTCCCAACAAATACAGATAATATGGAATTTATAGAGATTTTGCTCAGCTCTGCCACTGAGATGCTTCTGGGTGTCAAATAGATTCCAAGAGTTTGATAGTCAGGAATTAGAAGAAAGCAAGGCTTTTCTGTATCCTTTATGTATTTCTGTTTTGTTTTTTTTTTTCTTAAGTGGCCATCATTTCAAAGAGACTAGGTGATCAGGTGACAGTACCAAGTAGAAACACAAACAGACAGAATTGGAGAGGAGAGCTTGGAAGGATGGTTTCCAAACCCCATTCTCCCGCCAAGACTCCGCTTGCCTAATTGATACGCTGTTCTGGAACAATTCTGTCCACCTGAAACAGGTGTCCTGGAGGTTAGTGGAAAGGAGAGTGTGATGCTGAATCCACGTGCTACCACCCACCTTTCTCAGCAGCCAGGAGTCCAGGCTCTGCTTCCAGCCGTAATCACCAAACAAACCAATTAAACACATACTGCAGCAACAAGGAGACCCCCGGTCACCGCGTGTCCATTCTGGTCAGGTCTTCGATCTGCTCTGAATGTTGGCAAAGCAGGACTGCTGGTTGCAGAGGCAGGAGAGGGCAAGGCAGCCCCAAGGGTGTCAGGGTAGCAGAGAATTCACGTATTTGCTCTTGGAGGCTTAAAAAGTGCCTAATACAGCACCTGCTAAAGCGCTAAGTGAATATTTATTGATTAAACTGTGACTATGGGTTAAGAATGGACATGCCGATTGGTAGTGGGTATTACTCTTTAGAAGCTCCTGCTGGCTATGGAGGAAAAGCATGTGCATCCTTGTCAACACTGTCTTCTCAGCACACCTCACCCCCTGGCACCAAGAACACCAAGGTCTGGGACGGCTCAACCTGCATACCTTGCGTGGGACTCCCAAGGGTGACCCATATTTAATTCTCTGTCCTATATTCTCTGATGCTATTCCTGTGGACAGGGACTTTCTAGCCACAGAGGAGCAGCTGGCTGTATCTGAAGGCCTTCACTCTAGTGATGAATCTAAACTGCTGGTGAAAATGCACATGGGCATCCTACTCACGTGTACCATCTGTGCTGTTTCTAGAAAACCCCTTGGGTAGAGACTGAGGCACCAAAGGAACGGCGGGATAGAAGAGGATGTCCTTCGTTAACAAGGAAACCGCTTTCTAACTGCCGGACAAAGAGCCGGGGGTTCTAACTAAATGCCACCTTTCTAAGCTGACTTTTGGAATTTCATCTTCAAAGAAGGAGAGGACCGTCCAGAGCTGACACCTCTCAGGGAGGGAAAGGCTTGCTTTAACCCCTCGACCAGGAGCTGCAGGCTCTGTCTGTGGGTTCGGTGACCTCGTCTTTAGCAGAAGAATGCTCACGGGACCTTGGGGCTATGACACCAGTTTTCCAGGGGGCTGGGCTGGAGATAAGACATTTACTTGTCTTATTGAGAAAGGCGAGCGCAAATAAAGTCGTTCCCGTTTTTCCTTCCTGGGAAGATCCCCAGTAGCTTGACTCTGCAGAGCAGCAGCCTGTGCATGAGTCTGTGACCCCTTGAGAATTTCCTCTTCCTCTGTCATATCTTGCAACGGCCATATTTGCCGCTTGTGTGACTTCCTATCAGCTTTTGAAATGGTTGACTAGAAACTAAAGTTATTCTGGCATTGACTGTGTGGTCTCAGGAGTCCCACAGCGTGTTTTCTCCAGATGTATATTGGGAGGACATTGGCAGCAAGCTCTATGGTGAGGAAGGAGCCCTGGAGTCCAAAGATGTCATAGGCTGGGGCGAGCCCTTCACCTCTCTGAACCTCATTCTCATTAACCACAGAGAAAATGCTTCTAACTGCTGGGTCCGATAAGTCCTAAGAGACGGTGTTCTAGAAGAGAAAAACGTGTATTTGTCCACTCTTCCGCCATGATTTTGTAGACTAGTTTGAGAGGGTTCTGAATTCACCCAGTAATTGCACTATCTTCATTTCATATGAAGTTGCAGCTTCAATAACTTAACTGTAAGACCTGCACACTGGCTGGCTTTCAGCCTTCTCCTAACAAAGTAGATGAATTAATCCAGAAAATTACTGTCAAGACTCCATATCACAAAGCAAAGGAGCAAGGTTGGAAATTCTCTGCGAAATCCGGTTTTTGTACAACAGATATGGTTAATTTGAGAGATCTCAGTGGAATATTTTCATTAAGGATTTCAGTAACTATTATATTTAGATAGTGCTGGTTGGGTAGAAATCTATTAAAATTATAAAGTGTTTGTCAATTTACCCATGGGAAGGACAAGCATTAGTCTAGGCTTTTTTTTTTTTTTTTCTTTCTAGACCCATAGCAATTAGAGGAATCATATCAGGACGCTGGGCCTATAAAATCAGCCAATTTCAGCCCCAAAGCAGTTGAGAATCAAACCATTAAAACCGTCCCCAAATCAAACAGAGGCTTACTGGAACGTAATCTGTTAATACAGCACATTTATGAAATAAAATAGGCAGGATATAAAATTTCCATGTACAGAATCCCTCAGCAAGGACTTTTTTCTATGTATGTCTCCATTACCTTAATAAAACTGAGAGGTGACCAGCAGTTTGCTGAATTTAGAACTAATAGGAACAATTAGGTCCCAAGGGTACATTCTCATAACTCCTTTACTCAGTTTAGATTCACAATTTTAGATTTTTCTTTTAGATTTTCTTGTGTATGGTCCTTAGGGGAGGCTGAGTACTGCCTTTTGACAGAGGAATCTGAAGGAACTACAATTCCAGATTCTACAAAATTTTCTTGACCAGACACGTGTCTTAGTTTTACTTTTGATCAGTGTTTCACTGGTCAACCTCTTTTGATGGAATACACATTTTATTGAAAGGTTAATCCCCCAAATTTGTGTTATTGAGGTATTTTTCATATGTTCAAATTATGGATGGCTTAGTTTATATACTTTATCCCCCAATGAAAATTCTGGCATTCTCATTATCCTGCTTACAAAGCAAGCCTTTATAGCTTCTCCAGCACATGTGAAAACCAAATTTTATGGGGATCCAAGACCAGCCAGGAAACTTTAACAAAGACTAGATTTTAGAACAGCAAACTTTAGTTGTGCAAAGGACATTGGGTTGGAAGGTATCCTGATCTACCTAATTCTATTTATGAAACTGCATATGTGCTTTGAAACTCCATTTAGATCCAGCTCCTTCAGCTGGAGATGGAAACCATATGTGTGTCTAAGGCCCGTATGTTTGGGCTTGGAGAGCCTTAGATTTTGTTTGGATTTCCAGCTCAGCATCATTTGCAGATTCGGAGGCATCCTGGGTACATCCTCGACCCTCTGTGTCATGCAGCAATATTTTTATTCTCCAATATTCTTCCTCTGAGATGAATTCCATTTCCATATGTTTAGAATGGCACGGTCTTTTGTTCTCAAAAGGTTGTTCTAAGTGAAAAAAAGATTTGCGGTACATAGGTGGAAAATTCAGGCTCACAATGTTACACTTGGGCAAAATAGCATGTTTATTGTTTATTTGAATTCATGAGGTCCTCTTTCCTTGATTTCTTGTTTCTTTTGTGTAGGGCGGACTTCTGCTTCACGTTCTTATACCCAAGACTTGTGGGTGTTCCCCGGTGTGGAGGTGATTGGCCGCCCACTAAATCTATTTTCCCATTCTTTCATGGTGATAATCTAGTTGTAGGCGCTTGTGTGGTCTCTCGGCGCAGGGCTGTTTTTCAAGCCTCAGGCCTGTGTTTAAGTTCTTGCCAATGAAACGTGAGCAGAAGTGACAGGAGACATTTCTAGGTCGGTGTCCTAACACATAGCCTTTCTCTTTGGTTAATACTAAAACACAGAATAGCCTACAATCCGCTCTGAATGCGCAGGTGATGGCAATGTCCCAGGGGATGGGGAAGGAACCGAAGTCCCCTAATATCTGCAAGGAGCAGAGACGCCTGCCAGATCCCCCAGACTGCTGGATTGGGAAAAGAATATTAAAACAAAGACTGTATACGTATGTATAACCGAGTCACTTTGCTGTACAGCAGAGATTGGCCCAACATTGTAAATCAACTATACTTCAGGTAAAACAAATATATCTGGGACTTCCCCGGTGGTCCAGTGGTAAAGAACCCATCTTCCAATGCAAAGGGAAATGGGTTTGATTCCTGGCTGGGGGAATAAGATCCCACATGCCATGGGGCAACTAAGCCCACGTGCCACAATTACTGAGCCCGTGCGCCTCAACTAGAGAGAGAGAAAACCCACATGCCACAACTAGAGAGAAGCCTGCGCACCGTATCTAGACAGAGAACGAAAAATCCCACATGCCGCAACGAAGATCCCACATGCTGGGACGAAGTGAGAGAGTAGCATTGACATATAGACAGTATCAAATGTAAAATGGATGGCTAATGGGAAGCTGCTGCACAGCACAGGGAGATCAGCTCGGTGCTTTGTGACCACCTAGAGGGGTGGGATAGGGAGGGTGGGAGGGAGACGCAAGAGGGAGCTGATATGGGGACATATATGTGCATATAGCTGATTCACTTTGTTGTACAGCAGAAAATAAAATAACATGGTAAAGCAATTATACTCCAATAAAGTTGTAAAAAAAAAAAAAAAGCATCCTAAAGAGATATGAGAAATGCAAGAAAGAAAAAAGAAAAGTCCCGCATGCCACAACAAAGATCCGACATGCTGCAACTAAGACCCAATGCAGCCAAAAAAACCCCAAAACACACACACACACACACACACACACACACATATATATGAGAAAAAAAGCTTCTTTGTCCTTAAAATTAAGTTTTTACCCTAAAATAATGTGTAGGTGTCAGGGCTTGTTCATCCTAATGAAAGGAAAAGAAATCCCTCCCTGCATAGAACCAAGAGAGACTCGTGGGCTGTGCTGACACAGATGCAACAGGAAATCAAATCTATTGATTCATTCAGGAAAAAATGTCCACTCTGGTTATTTGGCTTCACTGTATTAGAGTCAGAAGGAATGTTTATTCAAAACAGGAAGTCTTTTTTCTTCTCCGTGTTGGTGGTCGTTTAAAACTTTACTCAAGGAAAGTAAAAAATGTGAGATGGAGGTCATAGTTGTTTAAAAGCACCTTTTTAGTGAAAGTGTGAATAGGTACTAAGGAAAAGCGAAGCGCGTCAGATTTTCCTGCGAGAAGACGGTCAGGAGCTGCTCTCTCTGGACGCCTCTCTGGGGGGACAGGCACTGGGGGGCAGCCCCTGGGCTCTGGCAGGGGAAATCTCAGGGGGCCTGGGTCTGTGCTTTCACCTGGCCCAGCCTCAGTTCCGTAAACTGTAAAATGGCGATACCTCATTCATTTTCGTGCTTGACGGCTCAAGTGAGATAGCATCTGTGTGTTATCTGACACAGCACCTGCTCCAGAAACAGGACTACGTTCTGGGGTCGATGGCGTCTTCTCATAGGTTCCCTCTGGAGATCAAGGTTCCCTGGTGAGGGCTGTGGAAGCAGCGTCGAGATCACGACTCCGAGAATGAAGGAGATGCAACTGGACTTTGAGGTTATCCCTCTGATTTTTTTTTTTTTTTTGCGGTACACGGGCCTCTCACTGCTGCGGCCTCTCCCGTTGCGGAGCACAGGCTCCGGACGCGCAGGCTCAGCGGCCATGGCTCCCGGGCCCAGCCGCTCCTCGGCACGTGGCATCCTCCCGGACCGGGGCACGAACCCGCGTCCCTTGCATCGGCAGGCGGACTCTCAACCACTGCGCCACCAGGGAAGCCCCTATCCCTCTGATTTATCCAAGACTGGGGAGAACCAAGATGTGCTAAAGCTCTGAAAGATCTCAGAAAGTTAAGTTGTCTTTAAGCATAAAAGAAAAAAAAATGCTATCTATTCTGGCATTTTCCACCTTATTATTTCAGGATTTTTATTTGACTCTGTGCATCATATTTGACTGACACAATGTAGTCCAAGGAAACATTTGAATAAACAATTGTTTATGCATTGTTCAGTGGGACTGTCCGTAGGGTCTGTATGCTATCCATATGGTATTGAATATTGAAAAGAAAAAGCAATGTTTGGGTGTTTTATAGACAGATTCCAGATGTCTTTTTTTCGCACTGTGGAGTTTAATAAAATGGAGCAGTGGAGGACTTTATGCAAAGCCTGGGAAGTAGTTAGAAACAATAAATCATGTAAACTATGATGGTCAAGGCAGTGATGGCTGTGATGAAATTTCTAGTTTCTAGTCCACGTACTTTGATTTTGAAGACAAATGATCACGACTAGACTTATATCTGTCTTAGAGCTGCCTTAGGTGTGGTTTTCAATCACAGACTCTAGTCCGTCTGAAAATTCGGGAATCACACATCTGGCCTGAATGATGTCAGGTGTGGTTTTAGGAAATCAGCTGATCAAGAAGATTTGGCAGTAGTTGAAATGAGCGTCCTCAGAACACAGTGGGCTCAATAATTGATTCTGGCAGTTAAATAATCAAGGTGGAAAAGTACATGATTGACTTAGTACAGTGATCAGACTCAATTAAAAACTTAAACAAAATGAATGGATGGCAGCAGGGCCCAGGGTGTTGGTTGTAGGTAGGTATTTTTACTTCTGTGGCTTGTTGAATATATGTGTGAAATGGTTGTGTTTGTGTACAAAAATAAATAGCTGAAGCAATTATTCATAGAAGCCAAATTCCCACTCTTTACCTATCACCTGAGTAATTTATATTAATATTCAGATTATTAAATAAAAATTGAACTGAATTATCTGAGTACAGAAATGAGTATATGAATTTGCAAATCTGTAAGTATGTACAGTCTAGCCTGAGATGGATCTATTCATTTGATAGGACTAAGTTAAGCTTTGTAGATTTACCATCCGTGGAGCAATTTGTTTCTGCGGCTCTGTGGCCACCAACTGTATCCAAAACTTGACCAACCATCTGTGTACACGTCATTTGGCTGCAAGGAAGAACGGGAGAGAGGGAGAGAGAAAGGTGACATCAGCGATAAGAGCTCTGTTATCATTCTGGTGAAGACCACCCAAGTTATATGCCCTTCTGATGCAGATCAAGATGCCGTGATCGTATTTGAAGGATACACCTCTCAGGTTTTCTCCTGCGTTTCAGGCTGCCTCTTCTGAGTCTCTTCGTCTCTGAAATGTGGGATTGCCTCATGATATCTTTGGAGTCATGACAATTTTTCCACTAGACTCCTGTCCTAGGAAATCTCACCCATTCCTGTGGTTTTTGTTTCACTTATATTCCAGATCTGCTCCTTTCAGGCAAAATTCAGACGCATCTTCAGATTCCTTTATTTATTAAGATCTCCACTGGAATGTCTCATGTTCCCTCGAATCCAGAATCTCTAAATCGGTCCTTATCACTTCATCTTCTCCTCTCTCTTCTAAATCCACACTTTCGACAGTGATGCCTCTCTGTCCGTTTTCTCAACTCCCCACACTAACTCACTCACTCACTCAGTCACGTGTCAGTCAGATCCCCATCTCCCCTGAGATCACTTTATTTCAGGCCACCGTCATTTCCCACTTGGCCTTTCCTTCAGATTTCCCACGTCTCCTCTTGCGGGAGGATTCATGCAGTTCCCCTACCCATACTTTTCCTCCATGGTATTTATCTTGGTTTGTAATCGTGAACTTGCATGACTGAGTGGTGCTTATCTCTTTCTGTAAATGTGAGCTCCCCGAGAGCAGTCACCGGGCTCATTTTGGTTTTCATCATCTGGTTATCTGGTGTAGAATAGAAGGTAAGTTCATATTGGTTGAAGGAATAATGGAATCAATCTGGCTTCTTGCTGCAGCTTAATCACCACCTCTCTCTTGGGTCTTGCTTTTCTTGACCCCATTTGGCATTTTGCAAAACAGAATGAACTTTGAAAGCGCATCTAAGCTTGCCCTGTCCCTACGAATCATCCTTCAATGAATGATAGAGTCTGAACCTCTCCTGGTTTGGTCCCCACCAGTGTCTCCAGTTTCACTTCTATTTTTGCTGCTTGCCTCTTTCCCATGTAACCCTCCTAGTTTTTGCTAACTTCTCTGCATCCTCCAGATCTCAACTGAAGTGTCACCTGCCAGGAATCTTTTTGTGAATTTCCAAATGCTTCACGACCTGTTTTGTGCCTCTACCGTAATTTGCATGTATCCCAGCACATTGAAGGATAACCCTGATTTGTTACGTGTCTTTCTCCCCACTGGATGCTTGAGGGTAGAGTCCAGTGCCCGGGAAAAAGTAGATGGATGGCTGCCTCACGGCGACAGGATGCACAGTGCTTGGGTGGCCCAGGGCTCTGTCTCAGGGGGATGCTGAGTTAGGCTAGTGTAGACTTGTGACTGCCTTGGGTCAGTGGGTCCTGGAAAGGTTCTCTCGACCTAACTGGATTCTCCTTATCCTGCTAGGACCCCCACTTAATAATTAATAAGACAGGGTGAGGAGTGAGGGAAAGTAATCAGTGCACAAAGAGGAAAGCGAGTGAGGGTGGAGCCCAGATAAAAATACACAGCAACAGCGCAGGAGACTGTGATAAAGAGGCAGGTGAGTTATCACCTATTAGAGTCTGGGTGATTTGTGACCCAAACTGTCTCACAGTGAGAACACTGCTGTGTGACAGAGTTCCCCAACTTTGTGTTACGGGGATGGGATTGCGATAGGGAAGTGGCAAAATTCTTTGGTACATTTGGGAATATGGGTCTTGATTCCATTATTTTAATTCTTAATTCTAATTCTGGCAAATCACAGAATGGCCCATTGCCTCTGTTCCTTCTTTTTCTCAGATGGGCTTAATTAGACTTGGGTTTGCGGCAATAACTAGCCCTTTTGGTTCTCAGGTTAATTTTCAGAAAAGCTCAAGCTTGGTTAATGTTTAAAAATTTAAAGTTACAGGCAGCAGAACTCCTGTTTTCATTTCTTCGTAACTTACGGAAAATTGTGCCACTTAAATGACAC
The DNA here is from genome assembly GCF_963455315.2 of Globicephala melas. Lineage (NCBI taxonomy): Eukaryota > Metazoa > Chordata > Mammalia > Artiodactyla > Delphinidae > Globicephala > Globicephala melas. The sequence continues at coordinate 3,401,962 of NC_083325.1, forward strand.
TTCCATGCTTAGTCACAGACCAAACTAAAACAGTTTTTAGGAAATTAAGAATTCGCTCATTTCAGAGACTTCTCAGTTACACTGAAGAGAGATAGTGTGTGATTTACGAATAACATTTCAGGGTTTATCTGGTTATTAGTGAATCAAAACACCAAAATCTAAAAGCCCAGAAGGGACTTCCCTGGTGGTCCAGTGGGTAAGACACTGCTCTCCCAATGAAGGGGGACTGGGTTCGATCCCTGGTCAGAGAACTAGATCTCATATGCATGCTGCAACTAAGAAACCCACATGCTGCAACTAAGAAACCTGCATGCCACAACTAAGACCTGGTGCAGCCTAAATAAATAAATATATATTTTAAAAGCCTGGAAATATGTAGTTATAAAGGTAAGAGGTTTTAAAGACAAAGACAAATAAAAAAGAAGAAAATGGTGTTAATCTACCACTTGATAATTACTGAGTAAATCTTAATTTCCTATGTACTGTAGACCCATATTCTTCCCCAGTGAGGCTAGATCAATATTTAATTGTAAGGAGTACACTGAAACCAATAAAAGATAGTGTAAAATTATGTTCACTTTAGTTCAAGTCAACAGACGTTTCTTTTAAAAATAAGTATATTATTTTTTAAAATAAATATGGTATACATTTAAGGTATACAACATGGTAATTTGGTTTACGTAGTGAAATGATTACTGCGGTCAAGTATCAGCTTACATAGCTACCATTTTTTGTGGACGTATGTGACGGAACCCCTGAAATCTACTCTGTTAGCAAATTTCCAGCATTTAATACAGTATTGACTGTAGTCACCATGCTGCACGTCAAATCTCTAGCCTTCCTCATCCTACATACACTGCAGCTTTATACCCTTTGACCAGCATCTCCCCTCACCTCCCCCCCCCCCGGTAACCATGGTTCTACTTTCCACCTCTATGTATTTGACTTTTTAAGATTTCACATACAAATGAGATTGTGAAGTTCTTTTCTTTCTGCGTCTGGCTTATTTCAATCAGCATTATGCCTTTTGGGTGCATTCAGGTTGGTGCAAATGACAGAATCTTCTTTTTCAAGGCTGAATAATATTCCATTGTTTAGCTATTCCACAATTTCTTAATCCATTCATCTGTCAATGGACGTTTGGGTTGTTTCCATGTCTTGGCTATGGTGAATAATGCTGCCGTGAATATGGGGGTGCAGATCTCTCTTTGAGGTACTGATGTCATTTCCTTTGGGTTTATTCCCAGAAGAGGGATTTCTGGATCACATGGCAGTTCTGTTTCTAGTTTCTGGAGGAACTTCCCACTGTTTTCCATAGTGGCTGTGCCAAATTACATTCCCACCCACAATATACAAGGATTCCTTGTGTTTTGTATCTTCCTCTACAGCCTCACGAACACTTTACCTTTTTTTTTTTTTTAATAATAGCCATACTAATATGTGCGAGGTGATATCTCATTATGGTTTTGATTTGGTTCAGCAGACATTTCTGGAGCTCCTGCTCTCTGCCAGGTACTGAGATAGTTACCAGGGATGAAAAGGTGGCTGTAATTTATCTTTGCTTTTGAGAATCTCTGGGTCTCCCGGGTGAGAGACTGTGACTTGCTTTCCTTTGGCTGCTGTAACGAATTTCCATAAGCTTAGTTGTTTTCTTAAAACAGCACACATTTCTTATCTTATAGCTCTGACAGTGTGTCTGACGTGGGTCTCACAGGCTTGACCACAGGAGCCAGAGGGCCGTGTTCCTTCTGGATGCCCCGAGGGAGACCCCATTCCTTGCCTTTCCGGCTCCTAGAGGTGCCTGCAGCCCTTGGCTCCTGGCTGCACCACTCTGGCCTCCGTTTCTGGCCTCTCATCTCCTTTTCTGACTCTGATCCTTCTGCTTCCCTCTTACAAGGACCCTGGTGATGACATTGGGCCCACTCGAAACTCCAGGGTGATCTCCGCATCTGAAGATCCTTAACTTATTCACATATGTGATGTCCCTTTTGCCAAAGAAGGGAACATATATAGAGGTTCCAGGGACTAGGATGTGACATCTTTGGGGGCCATGATTCATTCCACCACAGCATATAAGCCACAGAACCATCACAGTCTACTTATATTCACATCGTCCTAGCCTCCCTGTTGCTAAATAGTGTGCAGCAGCTTCTCCAGTTCTATAAGCCACACCAGGCGGCACAAAGTAAAGCACGAGGGGATCAGCAATGTAAGACAAGCTGCGCAAAGCGTTGCTGTGGAGAAAACAGCGCAGGTAAAGGCTTTGGGATTGTAGGTGATCTTGAAACTTGGCCTGGAGGTATGAGTTCATCAGCTAGAGAGCTGGACGTGCAAAGGCACCGAAGCCTGAAGGCGGCTGGTGTTTCTGGGAGTGGAAAGTAGTTGGGTTTGTTGGGCATAAAGTGCGTGTGTGTGTGTACATCTGTGTGTGTGTGTGGTGTATGTGTGGTGTGTGTTTGTATATGTGTGTATGTGCGTGGTGTGTGTGGTATATATATGTGTGTATGTGTGTGGTGTGTGTGTGTGTGGTGTGTGTATATATGTGTGTGGTATATATATGTGTGTGTATATGTGTGTTGTGTATGTGTGTGGGGGGTGTGTGTTTATATGTGTGTATGTGTGTGTATGTGTGTGTATGTGTGTGGTGTGTGTGTGTGTGGTGTGTATGTGTATATATGTGTGTGGTATATATGTGTGTGTGTGTATGTGTGTTGTGTGTGGGGTGTGTGTGTTTATATGTGTATATATGTGTGTATGTGTGTGTATGTGTGGGGTGTGTGTGTGTGTGTGGTGTGTGTGTGTGTATATATGTGTGTGGTATATATATGTGTGTGTATATGTGTGTTGTGTGTGGGGTGTGTGTGTTTATATGTGTGTATGTGTTTTGTGTGTGGGGTGTGTGTGTTTATATGTGTGCATGTGTGTGTATGTGTGGGGTGTGTGTGTGTGTGGGGTGTGTGTGTGCGTGTATGTGTATATATGTGTGTGGTATATGTGTGTGTGTATATGTGTGTTGTGTATGTGTGGGGTGTGTGTGTGTTTATATGTGTATATATGTGTGCATGTGTGTGTATGTGCATGGTGTGTGTGTGTGGGGTGTGTGTGTATGTGTATATATGTGTATGGTATATATATGTGTGTTGTGTATGTGTGTGGGGTGTGTGTGTTTATATGTGTTTATATGTGTATATATGTGTGTATGTGTGTGTATGTGCGTGGTGTGTGTGTGTGTGTGTGTGTGTGTGTGTGTGTGTGTGTGTGGTGGGGGGTAGTTCCAGAGGGATCTACCCTCTCTTCCAACCACAGTGGTCCTAAGTCCACACTAAATTGCCCAGGATTGTCAGCTGTAAAGTTCTGATGTCCCAGTGACACCCTCGTGGTCCAGGGAAGCGATGGCAGGTGGGCTGTTCTGCTATTGCCTTTGGTCTCCGTCCGGATCATCACTGTACGAGGAACACGGCCTGGATGAAGGTCCTCCGGTCTGTGGGCAGGGCAAGCTTCTGCCAGTGCAGGGGGTTCTAGGAGACCTGCAGCTCACCAGGCTCAGTGGCTGACACCCATCCTCCCCTGTGCTCCCGCGGGAGACTCGCCCAGCCGTGCACTTGCACTGGCCTCCCTCAAGGCCGCAGCCCTTTCTGAGCCATGGGTGTGGGTGTCAGCTCCCTCCCTGCAGCTTTTTCTTCTGACTCACTGCCACAGAAAGGCCCTTGTCTTGAGTGAGACCTGACTGAGCTGAGCCTCCTGTTTTCCTTCTTTTGAACTTCATATATTCATTAAAAAAATCAATAGACTTAATTTTTTTAGGGTGGTCTTAAGTTTACAGAAAAACTGAGCAGAAACTACAGAAAGCACCCGTGTACCCCCTCTGCACCCCGCCCAGTCCCCCCATAGAGTTTCCCCGTTAGTAACATCTTGTGTTAATGTGGTACATTTGTTACAATTGACGAGCCAATCTTGATTGGCTCAATACTATTGAGGATGTCAATGATGTTATTAACTGAAGTCCACGGTTTACATCAGGGTTCACTCTTTGGGTTGTACATTCTGTGGATTTTGACAAATGCATAATGACATGTTTTCCTTTTTGGAGATTTTCAGAGCAATGAACAGAACACCCTCCATGATATTTACGGTGACGACTGCCTGTGCCACATAAGCGCCACGGCCATTACTAAGTATGCTTCACCCCCCACCTGCCTGCCCCTCAGCCCGCTGCATCGCAGGTCAGAGTCCTAGGGCCTGTGACCAGCGATGGCGTCCTTACCCAGTTCCAATGTCTTCTTCTGAGCATTGCTTTGCAGGGCTGCCCTAACACCGGCCGTCCCAGCTCAGTCAGAGACAAAGGCTAACGTGTGGGTAGTGTACGGGGACAGGAGTGGGAGCTGGGGGGAGACACTTGGAGGGAGGGCGAGCCTACACGAGCAGCTCGGTCCCAGGGGCCTCAGGAGACACAGGGTCACAGAACCGGACGCCTCTCACTGGGCGTGGTCAGCGCTCTTGGCTTCTTGGTTCCACAAGGGGAGTGCTGAGTGGGGTTCTCTGAACGCACCTGCGACCTCAGGGGAGCCTGGGGCCGGAGGTCAGAGGCGTGAGCAGCAGGTATGAAGTACCGCGACCACGTGGGACAGACCCCACCGCAGTGCAGGGCTGGGCTGGGGGTGCAGCAGGAAGGTTTCAGGAGTACCACTCACAGGGGTGGCACCCAGTCAGAACGTAAGTGTGCAAAGTGCTTGGGACACTGACCTCTAAAGAAGTGTTGGCTGTGATGGTGATGATGGTGATTATTACCTGCAGCAAAAAGAGCCAAGCATCGCTGGACAGATTGAACATGTTTTTCCCTCTCCTGGGAAGCTGTCATACACACTACAGGGTCCTTGGTGCCGTTCCCCGATGTCAGGCAGTTTTGGCCGCCCCCCGTCTGAATCTGGTCCCCCGCACTGTTCAGATTCGTAAAATACGTGGCTTTGAATCTGCACGGTCCTGTCTGGCTACAGCGCCCACTAGACTCTCTGGCCTTACAGCTACTTCGTGGGTTTGCCCTGAAAGGTCACATCCACTCATCGGTCCTGGACGCGCAGGCTCAGCGGCGCGTCCGGACGCGCCGGACGCGCAGGCCTCCGGACGCGCAGGCTCAGCGGCCATGGCTTACGGGCCCAGCCGCTCCGCGGCACGTGGGATCCTCCCGGACCGGGGCACGAACCGCGTCCGCTGCCTCGGCAGGCGGACTCCCAACCGCTGCGCCACCAGGGGCGCCACCAGGGAAGCCCCCATGATGAGTTTTAAAGAGGTTCTATAAATGCGGGTGTGCCTCAAATTAAGAAAGCCAGACATTGAAAGAGTTGACCTCACAGAGCACGTAAATTAGAGGGTAATTACATAAATGTTCTTCAGTTTGTGAAAGGATTTACAACAGGGTTTCTCTAAAGAGCTAACTCTCTAGTGAATTTAAATGACTGGTGTGTGTGTGTTTTAAAATTAACCCCTTTTTGTTTTTGTAAAGAAACACACGTGTTGCGTCGGACAAGGTGTGTCAGAATTAAGAAAAGCTGAAGGGTTTGTCACGCACATTTGTAGGCTGAGCTATAACTCGTAGTTACTTGGCTTCCTCTGGGGGAGGAGGGATTTTTCAGCAATCAACTGTGAAGGTGAGGCTGAGCTCACTGTTGACTTTGGCTTCTTGGAATCAGGGGTGCGGGGCCTCTAGGTACCTATGGGTTGGGGCACTGCCCTGGCTTCCAGCTGGGGACTGGGGTGAGGGGAGGGTGAATGTCTGTGGAGCCCAGGGCTGCCCCGGCTTAGCCCTTCTGTCGTGGGGTGGGAGTGGGGGTGGGGGTGGGCACGATCCCGGGCGGTGAAGACCAGAAGGAGGAGAAACCATTGACCTTGGCTGGATCTGGCTCTGTGACCCGGAGCAGAAGTAGAACCCCTGCTGGCCTTAGTTACACCACCCTTCAAAAGGATATGGAAATTCAGCCAAGATGAGAGATTCTTCCCTTTAAGACTGGGTTTCTCAATGTCTGCACTTATAATAGATGTGTGTTCCATCTAAAGACCAAATCTCATGAACGTGAGCCCTCAGTCTTGGCACATTCCCGCCCTTGCTATCTTGCACATGGCTCCTGGTTGTGCCTGTACTGACACGTGTCTCTAACTTGAGGCGCTGCAAGACCGTGGATTTGGTCCACCGTGTGTGCATTCAGCTGGACAAGGGCTGCTCTTTTGGGTGGAAAGAATGACTTCAGGTTGAGGCCCAAGGTCATTGTTTTGAGCTTGGTCTGTTGCTAATTACCGACCCAAGGTAAATTGTTCATCATTCATTAATCCAAGGAATGTTTCTATGTCTCCTAGTTTATGTTCGTGATGGTAGTTGCCACTGGCTATCTGGCAGTCAGTGGGACACGGAAGGCCTGTCCTACCTGGGGGAGTAGGCAATGGTAAATAAAGCAAGCCGACATAGAGTTGTTCTTGGCAAAATTAAAAAGGTAAGGGAATGTAGTATGTTTTTCATACAGTTGTATGCATTTAAGGTGAAATACTGCTTACATATCGTATTATATTTCTCTTAATATTTTAGAATTAGAGTTCCATCTGTATTTATGAAACAATCGTGATATCAGATAGTGATAAAACATTTAGCAAATGAAAATTTGGTGTGCTTGCCAGGTCCCAGGGTTGCCCCTGATGGTTCTCACCTTGTGGTGTCCCCAGGCTTGTAGGGGGTTTGTGTCAGGGTGGGTCCGTGTGAACAATAGACCCCCGCAGAGTGATGGTGGCCAATTCTGAGACTAGGTTCTAAGACATTTCGGTTTCCATCACGGTCACCGGCTCTTTCTCGGATCTTTGGGTGGGGTGAAATCAGCTGCCCTGTTGCCACCAGTCTTGTAGGGAAGGCCAGGCAGTGCAGCACTGAGGCCTCTGTGAACAGCCAGGGGACGACTCAGGCCCACAGCCAACAGCACCCGGCTGAACATGGGAGCAGGTTCTCTGCCCAGTCGAGCCTCCAGTGGACTGCAGCCCCCGCGGACACAGCAACTGTGTCCTCACGAGACACCAGGAGCCAGAACCATGCAGCTGACTCACTCCCGGACCCCTGAGCCTCAGAAACTGTGAGATGCTTAATATTTGTGGGACAAACCATAATTCAAAAAGATACATGCACTCTTATGTTCATAGCAGCACTGTTCGCAGTAGCTACGGGAGGGAAGCAGCCTGAATGTCCATCGACAGAAGGATGGATACAGAAGATGTGGTGTATTTATACAATGAAATACTGCTCAGCCATTAAAAAGAATGAAATAATGCCATTTGCAGCAACATGGATAGACATAGAGATTGTCATAGTGAAGTAAGTCAGACAGAGAAAGACAAATATCATGTGATATTGCTTATATGTGGTATCTAAAATATGACACAAATGAACTTATCTATGAAACAGAAACAGACACACAGACATAGAGAACAGACTTGTGGTTGCCAAGGGAGAGAGGGTGGGGGAGGGATGGAGTGGGAGTTTGGGATTAGTAGATGCAAACTCTTATGTAAAAAATGGATAAACAACAAGGTCCTACTGTATAGCACAGGAAACTACATTCAGTATCCTGTGATAAACCATAATGGAAAAGAATATAAAAAAGAATGTATATGTATGTATAACTAAATCACTTTATTGTACAGCAGAAATTAACACCACATTGTAAATCAACTATACTTCAATAAAAAAAAAATAACGTTTGTGTTTTAAGCCACTACATTTTGGGGCAGTTTGTTATGCACCCATAGCTGACAGATACAATTGGAACCTAACTGCTGAATTGTTTTCAAATAATGAAAATGCAAAAGTGTAGCAACTGCCGTTCCTTATGAAAATAGAGTCTCTTTGCAAAGAAATGTGGGCAAAATTATACTTCTTTGTATGGTACTGTTGATTATTCTGTGTTTACAAGTGTCCCTAGCACATGGTAGGGTTACTCCTGTTCCAACACATTGTACATAATTATCCATTGGCTATAACTTCAGTGTGGTTGCATCTCTTGCCTGAAATATCATCCCATCTCCCTTTCCTTTATCCAGATCCTTTTGGGTCACAAATAGTGCATTTAACAGCTGTTACTAGGTGGATGAATAACAGAATGGATTGGGAGTTTGGGATTAGCAAATGTAAGCTATTATATACAGAACAGATAAACAACAAGGTCCTAATGTAGAGCACAGGGAACTATATTCAATATCCTGTAATAAACCATAATGGAAAAGAATATAAAAAAATGTATATGTATGTCTAACTGAATCACTTTGCTGTACAGCAGAAATGAACACAACGTTGTAAATCAACTATACTTCAGTAAGAAAGAAGAGAAGGAGATCTGCTGAGAGGGTCTTAGAATAATCAAGGTAAGGAAGGTGGAAGCAAAGGGCTTGAGGAGGGGCAGACGGGGCATGTGAACAGGTTAGTATCCTCAACTCCTGCTCTTGAGGTTGAGCTAACAGACCCACAGGACACATACAAGGTGTGGTCTGCACACCTGCAGTCTCACACAATGAAGAAGACAAAAAGCACAAGATTTATTACTATTATTACGATTTGGCTGTGAGGCACTGATGCGTACGGTGTGGGCTGGGGAGCCAGGTCTCCATGTCTGGCCCCACTCCTTCCTTGGACAAGTTACTGAACCTTTCTGTCCCTCGGTTTTCTCATCTGTGCAATGGGATGGTGGGTCTGTAACGTGGATTACGGCACTGAGCCCATACCACTCTTTATATTACTATTCTGTAGTGTGTGGACTAAGGAGAAGGTGCATCGTAATTTCCATCAGTTTTGTGCCCCCGCCCGGCTCCGCTCATTGTGTAATCAGGATTACATAGGGCTCTTGACATACCAGAAGAAGTGACACTGAATTCTTTTAAAATGTTTTGAGAAATTTCGTAACTTGAGATCTAAGTTTTGCTAGTGTTCAGATGCTGAGTATATGAATTTTGTGATGAAGTAACAGGTGATTTTATTCATTTAATTTTTAAAATGTTATCATAGATGTCTTTTTATACTTGTACAGCTTTCATTCAACACGTGTTCCTTGGGTGCCAATTATGTGTCAGGCCCTGTTCTAGATGCTTGGGAGACAAAGGTTCCTGCCCTCCTAAAAGATTTCTGACAACCAAACAAAAAACTGGCCCTTTACACTTTTTATAAGCAATTTATCAGATGTTGGGGCTTATACTGTAAAGAAAGATTCTGGGGAAACAAAGGATTGACACATTTACACTCTTGATACTATGTATAAAATAGATAACTAATGAGAACCTGCTGTATAGCACAGGGAACTCTACTCTGTGCTCTGTGGTGACCTACATGGGAAGGAAATCCAAAAAAGAGGGGATATATGTATACGTAGAGCTGATTCACTTTGCTGTACAGCAGAAACTAACACAACATTGTAAAGCAACGATATTCCAATAAAAATTATTTAAAAAATCATCATAAAATAAAAGATATGACGCAAAGCCCAAAATTTGCTCTCTTAAATAACATGACGGTATATAATGAACAAAAACAAATCTTCACAGGGTACTCTGTGTCATAAAAGTTATCCTGTTTTATAGATTATTACCAGATGCTAAGATTTAGGGTCTATCACTGTGGAAAGGAAAGCACAGTAAAGGAGGGGAATGAAAATAAATAAGGCAAAATAATAATCCTGAAAGAATTAGTCCTGAAAGAATAATTCAACCCAATAGTTGAAAACTACAAAAGACTTACCATTTACGACAAATAAAAATAAAACATTTTAATGAAGTCCCAGGTTCCTGATTTCTCAATATCAAAATCAGAGATTATAATCACTATAAATCAGCAGAAAAGAAAAAAAAATTAAACCACGTGTAGAGTTTATAATCTTCCAAGCACTGTCCATGTTCAATCTCATTTAATCTTTACTTTCAATTCTAGGGTGAATTTTATTATTTTTATTATTATTTTATTATTATCTTCACTTAAGAGGAGAGAACAGAGGACTTGGGAAGGTGAGAAACTTTTCCTGGATGATGGAGTTAGAATGTGCTGGAAAGGGCACTTGAATTTTCCCTATTTGCTTCCAAAGGCTAAACATGTTTTTAACAAATGACATTCATTCCCATGGGGCTGTCCCAAAATCATATTTGGCTCTTAAAATGATTCATTCTCGATTGATCATAGTTTTGTCTTCTTGGTACAGTGGTCTAGCAAAATGGAAATTTCCCCTGAACTTATCAAAGGTGGACATGCTCAGGTTCAGCGATCCACAGAGCTACTGCCAATTAGGACAGAAACACAACTGGTTCGACTCAACCTCAAATTGTTAGAACGTTATAAGTCAAAGCCATCAACTTAGACTATTGGGGCACCCAATTGTTTTGGCATATGCTGCTCTAACAACAAAGCTTGTCTAAAGGTATTGAAACAATATTTAGTTATGAATTGCTATATTTCTATGTAATTAGGACACCAAGTAATATCTAGAACGGTTCAATTAGATAATTAAGTGTAGCTACTATTAGATTATTGTTCTAAGATCATGTTTTTTCTGGAAGATTAGTCCTTTGCACCTGCCATTCTGTTTTTCTTTTTAATTTAATTTTTAATTATGTTAACCTCTATATTAAGCATTTAAGAACATCCATAGAATTCCAAGTCACATGTCACCGTGTGCTAGTCAAAATAAACGTTACAGGATATGTTCTATCTATGTAAAATATATTTAGAAATGTCCATGTGCTTTAAGTAAAGCTATATGCTCTGAACACTTTCTATAGGGTGTAAAGATTTTATTATAAGAAACTTTGGAAGCACAGAAAACTCAGTTGCGTCAATTTCTGAGATCTTAAATTTCATCGAAATCAAATCTGACACAATTTGTTCAGGTCAGGCTTGTTATCAACATCATCTCGTGCCCTGGGACAGTCTGTCTAGTTAAGGGGCTTTCTTTATTAGTTACCCTGCATTCAGAGAATCAAATCCATATCTGTGGACTAAAAGTAATTAGATATTTTAAGCAGTGATAAGAACATCACAAATAATCAATTTCTATGGCATTACTAGGTACTTCGTCAAGAAAAAGTCCATAAACACAAGAATTTATTACTGATTATCAGCCAGTCTATTGGGCATTGACTCCTCAGTATGCATAGACTGCTGGGTGTAAAGGGAGGTCTGTAATGATACTCACCTTTCATTTTCCCCCTCGGATACAAAGAAGGCAAGTTGCCCATAAAGCCCTCAGTATAAGCAAATGAGTGTCTTTATGGTTGTAAAGATGTATTGTGAGACTTTTCACAAAAATAGGAAACCAGCAAACTGCTTGGGAGTAATTAGACGTAATCTGATGTGTGCCACCTCCTAAAGAGGCAGAGCTAATTACAATTACAATACACCAGGCTTAGAGACATATTTATTATGCTTATTGCACAGATGTTTATTTCACCTGAAAGGAAAGGAGTACAAAGGCATTTCCGCGTAATCAAAACAGCGATCATCTTCTTTGACTGACCATACTTATTTCAATTTCTCAATCTCAAGCATTTTTATCCACTTTAACCTTTGGGCTTCTTACATGTTTAAAACGAACATAGCTTAAGAAAAAGTTCACATATTCACCCTCAGTTCCCTCCTCCCCCGCACTGGAGACAGAATGAAAGACAATAATTTGACGCAATAACTTAGCCAGAGTTTCCTTGGGAAAGGAATTCAACACTTATGTATTCATTAAAAGATGAAACACGCAGTTAATCCTCAGAACTGAAATGAACCGCAAAGATCCGATAGAACTTCCCCAGCACACTTTCATACATGCTGCCCTCATAATGAAACATGGAATATTCATTACTGTTATTAAAATAACACCAATTGGAACCAAAATGTAAGTTGTGACTTAAAGTAGGAAAGTGGAGATGGATTAATAATATTCCCATTATTCAGGTTGACTTTGACCTATTAAGATGCAACATAAAGCAAAAACCTTCCATCCTATACCTCAAGTTAATTTTCTTTTCATTCTATCCGGAACGTGACTTCTGTGTTATATAGGAGATACCTGAAATTAAAGTTTAAGTAGAAGAAGAAGGAAATTAAAAGAATTAAGGGGATAATTGCAACTTTATAAGAATTCGGTGGTGATGCATTTCTTTTCAGGGCATGGTGTGCTGAGGCTGGAAGCTGGGTGGGAGCTGAGTGGTAGTGGTTACCATTCTTTCCAGGGAAGAAGGGACGTGTGCTCACAGGCAGGCACATGTAGGTAGGTCTCCCGTGGTCCCTGGTGGTCCCTGGTACTCTCATCCCAGGATGTGTGGGGTTCTTTGTAGAGTTAGGAGGAGAGCTCTGTAGCAAAATACTCTGGGACCATCTTCTGATCCCATGTGGCCTTTTCTGTGGTGTAGCCTCTGTACTAGCAGTGTCCTGAATTAAAATCTGCTCCCTGGAAAGGGCAAATCAGTGAAGATATATTTAGTCTACAAATGCAGCTTTTAAAAAACGTAGTTTTGGAATATGCTAAGCTATTTCCTTACACTGGAACCTCTCCTTTGCCCCAGAGATTTGTCAAACAGAATTGAGTGCATACACGTGAGCACGCACATTATTGCCAGAGTATGGTAATTCCACGTGTCCTGTATTTTGGAGAAAATACCAGCCATGGCGAAAGATGCCGACCAAGAGTTCTGACTACATTACTACTCCAGGGTTTTTCCCATGGAAGGTTTAAATTTAGAACTCATTGAATTAACATTTTTAGTTTAAGGCATGATTGAAAGGCAAACAGTGTCTCATTGGTAGCTGGGATGTGATTGGATAATATCTCTCAAGTTTATCAATTACTGAACAAAAGGATGCATACAATTTCTCCAAGTTTTGATTCTTAAAGATTTAAGCTGACAGACATATTTTCATAACAAAGAGCTACAATAAAGCTTTGGTTGAGTTTACAGCAATGTCAAGACATGCAACAAAGACCCTTTGCAAAATATCACAAGCCTTGTTAAAATCTCAGCCAAGTATTTTTTGGGTGATTCTTTGGTTTTCTTCAACATTTACATTCTAAAAATGGGGAAATCGTAGAAGCCACTTTGACAGTAGCACTGACTAGTGAGAAAAAGGGAGATTTCTGTAAAGCACCGGCACCATCTAAATCTGCTTTAGGTCAACACCGAAGACTTTGCAATGAATCGGAATTCAAAGAGCCAGGCTGCACCAGGGAAGGTCCAGGCTGGCTGGGAAGATCATGCTCCCTGCCTGGCGAAGCAGAGCTGCTGTGAGCACATCAGACAGAGAGTCAGATGTGACCACTGACACCAAAAGCCACGTAAATGGGAGGCACTCTAATGACACACACATGGTTGCGGCCCCTCTCTGCATGTTCTCATGGGGAAAATAGCACACATATAACACGACAACCTGAAGAGAGCATAAACTACTGGGAAACAAGACCTTCTGCGCTACGCAGGAGTCATGAGTTTCCACTAGCTGCCTGGATCTGTCCAGGCTTGTCCCATTGCTCATCCCATTATGACTGGCAATTAAACAGAGGGTTCCGGCTAGGAGATGCTAGATTTGATTCCATAATCTCCTCATCTTCGCATTACCCAATTTGACTTTTTCTACTAAAAACCTTCACGCGTCCATATAGCTGTCTACGTGTGTGTAGGTGTATTGCTAATGCACCTGAACGAATGTGACATCCCTGTGATAATAGAATATGGATTCTCTACCATGAAAGAAAAGGAATTTTACAGAAGTACAAAGTCTCTCTGGTTATTTTAAACACCCATGTGTTTAAAAATACACCCACTTTGATACTGTCTTTGAACTCTGTCCTGTCTACCTATGTTGGCACGAGAAGTTCCAAGTTGGTTAACCCTTGAATGTACAGAGAGGTGGAATGGGAGCTTTAAAATGCTCAAAAGAATAATAATCCAAACACAACTTGGTAAACATGGAAGTCTTGGGAAGCTACAATATGTTACAAAGAGGAAATATACGAAAGATCTGTGAAGTGTGACCAAAGTATGAAGAGAATCTTGGGAAGGAGCACATTGTGCGTTTATTTAAGACAACTCTGTTTGCTGGAATGAAAAATGCATTTTAGCGAGGGTCTGGTGGGATCCGCAGATTGTCAGGGGAGCGAGAATGCGCACCGTTAAGAGACCTGGTGACGCGTGACATCTTCCCTTAAAAACAAACCCTCGAATGGGAAAAAAGAATAATACCTTAAAAAAAATTACTCACCGACTGGCAACTCAGATTTTGCTTTATTAGTATGGACAAACCAATGTTATGTGATAGTTTGTTGTATTTAAAGACAGTGTAAAACTCTCATTGCAAACAGTTGTTTACAGTGCGTTTTCCAGCGCTGAGCTGTCTTAAAGCTCAATTGTGCATTTTGCAGATAAAGTGGGAAAACTAACTGAAGGCTGTATTGTAAGCAGTGGTTGCCGTGGAAACCCCAGTTTCAAGAGCTGGTTCTCCATTACCACTTAATTTAGGCTTCCTAATTGCATTCCACTAAATCGGTAGCGACAATATCTGCAGAGCAAAACTGCATGCCCAGTCTAGCGCAAACCTCTTTGAAACGGGCTTTTTGAAAGCCAGGAGCTATAAAAACTCAGCAGGACGCGGACCATATGAGAAACCTGCAGTTCAAATGTACTCCTGTCTGCTTTCTCATCCTTGGTAACTTCAACGCGTTCCACACCAATCTATTAGTTCAGTCTACCTTAAAGATCATAAAGCTCTACCATGTGGAAAGTCATCTGTCCAGCCACACATTGGTGCCAAATAGATTTAATTGTCCTCCCAACCCGGTATCACGTCCATCTTATTTTACTCCACACCAGCAGGTAGCCACGCACAGGCTCACTTTCCTTGAACTGCCCTTGTTCCACAATGCAAGGAGAACCATCCTTTCTCAGTTGAAATGATTGGCCGCTGTTGGGCTGAGCGGAGAGCCAGACCGCCCATATGCGACTGTGAGAGAGGCTTGTCAGAACCGCAGAACATAAAAGCATCCCAATTATCGACCGCACCACTTTAAGAGAGGAGGGAACTAATATGATTGTGTAAGTGATGCTCCGGCGAGGAGCTCTCCGTCACTGTCAGATTAACACTTGAGTTAAACTCTTGTAAATCAGTCACATTATGCTGCCGCAGGAGAAATGCACATGGACCTATTAGGCTTCGGATTCCGGAGGGCTCTCTGCACCCGAGGAGGGATGCCGGATGCCCTAATAATCTGAATTTTGTCATGTTTATTATTTTGCAATTACTAATGTGGGCAACGGCGGAAAGATGGAAGTTGCCTGTGATGAGATTCTAAAACGGAGGCGTGTGCCTTGGGTGGCAGAGGGGGAGGCCAGCCTGCCTGGGAGCGCGCGGTGGGCACCCCGGGTAACGCCCAGTGGGAGAGGCAGCCGGCTCACCCTTGACCGACAACCGAATCCCACAATCCCCGTCTTCTCTCTAAACAGCAAATGCTTTCAGGCAGCGTGCCTTGCTGTCTCGCAGTACACGGCTTTGTGCCCACCCTCGGCAAAGCTCATCATTTCCTAGCGCGGGTCGCGAGGATTTGGCATCTCTATTCTAGGCGAAGAGATGCTTTTGCTCCAGAGAGACCAGTAAACAACCGCAGCGTTTAACCTCTCCCTGGCGTTGGCACACGTTGCTAAAGCAGCCCGGGGGCGGCTGCCAAGACTGCGCTATTGTCCCCCATCTCCCAAGGTTTTTAATGCCCTTGCTCACCCAGCTGCGGGGCTTCGGCGGGAATGAATGAGGCATTTCCCAGGACAAGACGTTATGAATGAGACAGACTGTTGTATTACAAGGCAAGAGGCTCCGTGCAGTCCCCAGATTAAGAAAGCGAATATTAAGGCAGTTTTGCCTTTCTGTTCTAGTAAGACTGTGGAGGGGAGGGAAATAACTTCCCTGATGCGACTTTGCCAGGAAGTCTCTCCACTGAGTCACGCTAGACAAAGGGCAGGCATCTGAGAGCCCTGGTCCTGGTGGATTCTGATATGTGAACACGTGCTGGTCCAAGGTAGCTGGGAGGTATCACGCTGTTGGGCCATTTCAAGCTGCAGGAGAACAAGGCCATTGTGTGAGTGTGGCCGACGGCTCGGTGGTGCAGACTTGCAAGTTACCTTTGCGTTGAATACACTGACAGGCTTCTGTGAACCTGTTATCGTGGAGACTAAGTTCCTGCAAAATTATGAGTTACAGTCCTGGCGTTTCAGTTATCCTCAGTCGTGAAGACCTAATCAGTGCGTTCATGTCCGATGCCCTAGAACTTCCTGAAGCTTCTTAGGCATGCACTTTGAGCGGTGAACACACCTCTCTAATTCTGCTGCACCCCGACGCTGGGTGCTTCAGTATCCATCCACGTCCATTTCTGTTCGTTTGTTTCCTCTCCGTAGATGGAGAAAAGTAAATGAGCATGTTTTGTGTCATCACCTTGATGTTGCCATCCTTCAACTAAGCAAGGAAAGCCAACCCTCTCCCCCAACCTTGCTCCCGGCCCCCAGCCCCGTGTCCTTGCCTGCAAAGCACTCAGCAGCAGCTCCCAGAGGAGCCAGCAGCCTAGAAGTCAAGGAAAAGTAGAGGCAACTTTGTTCAAGCATCAGGCTCCTGCTAATTTCCTCTCATGCTACCGTCATGGAAACGCCTGTGATTTTATCTGCGTTCTCCCACTTTGCCACTGCTTATCTCTGATCCATCTCTTGAAACTCATAAAATAAAAGGCTAATGTTTCCTTCTCATCCTTAACAATGACTTCTAATTCTAAAACTTTTTTGATCGCTTCTCTATTTTCCTAAAATGAAACCCCAAATCTTTGGATGTAAAAATCAAGCCTTGTTTCGGGATACAGCCTGGGTACTCCACGGAAAGAAAATCACAGGAGCCACAGAGAAGATAACTGTTGAATTACAAATCATGGAGAGTTGCGTAAATAGTTACGAGGGAAAGCTGTGAGCTGATGCTGCTGATAGACTCAATAGCATCCTTGATAGTAATATACCCAGGGGTTCTATATATTATCTATCCACCGAAATGTCAATATAATAAAACTTAGAGGAATTTATATCAAGATCCATTCTCTGTTAATTCCCAAGTGAATAATAACTCAAATTGGATATCTTAAAGATCTTCTCTAATCGACTTAAGAAACTGGTCGAATTGGTCATCACACTGTTTCAACTAATGGCTGTTAGGAAGCCTTTCTCTCTCTTTTAAAATTTATACACTGTTTTAGCATATTGCCCAGGATAGCAATGAAAAAAAAATGGACCCTTTATATATTCTGTAAGTCATTAGGACCCACGCAATTATATTTACTAGAAAATATTTTATATTTATATTATTTCTTTCTGAATCCCAGTTCTTAGTCAGGGGCCCAGAACATATAAAATGCTTTTGGAATAAGCAAATATGCATCGACTGGGGTTTTTAAAATCTTTAGCTGGCACTGCTCATTTTCTCTTTTTTTCTTGCTATCTTTAAATTAATTACTCTGTGAATTTTCAAATGTTAGATAGCAACCTATATACATTTTTGGAGAAAAATTAAAAATGCATTAAGAGGAAGCCTTTCATGGTCCTAGGATGACACCAGTCAGACTTCTATAGGTCTCCCTGTCATATCAGGCAGCTTTGAAAGTGGCAAGGATGCGTCCAGCTCACTGGGGGGTGGCTGATTAAATCTTATTAACACAAACATGGCTTTCATATATATCTCTCTAAAAAAAAAAAGGTTTTAGAGCTCCATATCATGGTCTACATATTAATTAATATTCAGTTTAATAAAATTCCAGGAAAATAAACATCTTCCTTTTTTCTTTTCTTTTTTTTTGTGTTTTTAAACAAACCCTGTATTAGGTTTGTTTGTTTTTAAAAGGTATTTGCCCTGATTCAAATGACAAAGCAGCTATTTCCTACATGTTTTAGACACTAAAGAATGTTATCAAAGGGGGTCACCAGGTACCCATCTGCACATGGCCCAGTGCTGGGGGCTAAATCTGGTGAAGCAGCCAGAGCTCCCTGGGGCAGGTGTCATGGTTTTCAGTAAATCTGGCCATTGTCTTTATTTTTATTTATTTTTGGCTGCGTTGGGTCTTCGTTGCTGCGCACGGGCTTTCTCTAGTTGTGGTGATCGGGGGGCTACTCTTCGTTGTGGTGCGCGGGCTTCTCATTGCGGTGGCTTCTCTTTGTTGTGGAGCACGGGCTCTAGGCGCGTGGGCTTCAGTAGATGCGGTGCACAGGCTCAGTAGTTGTGGCGCACGGGCTCAGTAGTTGTGGCGCACGGGCTTAGTCGCTCCCTGGCATGTGGGATCTTTCCGGTCCAGGGCTTGAACCCGTGCCCCTGCATTGGCAGGCGGATTCTAAACCACTGTGCCACCAGGGAAGTCCCCATTGTCTTTACATAGAACCTAGATTATCCATTCCATTTGAAACAAAAGATGTTCAAGAAATTTTGCTTCCAAACATCTTGATTTGCTACTTTAATTCTTAGGAGAGAAAACATATAGTGTGGATGGTCTGGTTCTGCGGTTGGCGTTGGTTCAAAATGAAATGTAGCGCCTTGTTTTCAAAAGTGAAGTATCTCAAAAGGGAAACAGCAGAGCACTGAACCAAGCGTGGGCCCTTCTAAGTGCAGGCCCGTGTGTCTGCAGGCGTGGCTGCCCGTGGGCAGCCTGGGTCTGGATTCCAGGTGGCTCTGTGCTCCGAAGCAAGTTATACTCTCTTAGCCTCGGTTTTTGGTCTTTCCCGTGTGTCCATTACACACGCCTTCCCTCACACTTCTCTGGTTGGTGTGAGCAAAAATGTGAAAGTGCTTCGTGAATTTTAAAACATAGTGTGAAACTGTGTCTTGTGATTTCATTATTATTTTTAAGTTGTGGGATCGTGTATCGGGCTGGGAACGGAAAAGACTGACAGTCGTATCCACGCTGTTCCCTTCTCTGACCTTAGAGTGATGCCTTGATGTTCCTCTCAGTCTCCCTGGGCTCCAGGTCACATGACTACGACATCCTATTTTTCTGTGAAACAGAAAGGACAACCCACCTTCTGTCCATTGTCTTAGCGCTCTTTTCCCACTAGTCACTGGTCACCAAGAATTTATCGTACGGAACTGAACTGTGCGCCTGGGAATATAAAATAACAAAGTCCCCGTGAGCCACTTTTCTGAGCCCTGATAGCATAAACATAAACACTCTGCTGAGCCTGCATGATGTCAGAATGTAACAGGGAAGACCCAAATCTTGACTACACATTGGATCTGTTTCTTTTATAGCATGGGGAGGGGGAGGAGATGAGGAAGTAAAGTAAAAAGGCCATAAGTTTTGCAAATACCCCCTGGAATGGCCAGCCTCGGGGAGGGCATGGGTTCATTTCTTCTTTCTTGCAGCCATGCCATTCGCAGGTGGACAGGGTCCGGATGCTTCCCTGAACAAAGGCACTTTGGTTTAACCTTCAGGCAGAGGGGCAGGGTTCCCCGAGGCAGGCCATTGTGTACAGACAGTGTCCTTTTAGTGAACAAAAGCAGCAGAAAGCAAAGGTTAAAGTAGAAGAAACAGAGCCAACATGGAGTCAGGATGTGGCTTTTCCCTGTTACAGAAAGAGCATCGTTCTCACTCAGACCCCGGCAGGGAAAAGACCAGGGGACATGAAGATATTTCTCCTCTTGGAAACCACAGCCAACTCTCCCATTTGAGAGGAGTAGTTCCTAGTAGGAAGCAGCCCCCCAGCTGGAGGGCTCCCTGAGAATAGAAGTTTCCATTGCATCTAAGGCAGAGGTGTTACCGAACCAGGTTCGTTTTGCCAGATGCTCAACAAGACAAAAGGATGAGGTGCAGAGGTTTGCAGCGTAATTCAGAGTAATGGAAAAGAAATGCAAGTATAAAATCAAAGAAGACAAGCAAAATCCTTGCGGTGTGAATTGAAAATTTCAGTATTAGCTGATGTTTCAAAAAATTACAAGCAGGGCGGTGGGGAGATGAAAGTGATGATGTTTAAAGGTACAAACCTGCCTGAGTAGTTAATAAGCCATAGTGATCTAATGTACAGTAGAATAACTAGAGACAACAGTATTGTACTATGATTATGTTATGTGATAAATACTGATACAATGGCAATCACATTACAATATATAAATGTAAATATCAAAGTAACATGGTGTGCATCTTAAAGTTATACAATGTTATAGGTCAAATATATGCAATTAGAAAAAAGAAAAGAAGAAGACTAACCCTGCCCAGAAGCAGAGGCATCTCTAAATAGTGGTCTCTAAGTGCGATTTCCCATTGAAAGGAACCAGTTCTGGGACAGAAAATACACCAATGAACCAGGACATTTTGGTGTGTCAGAAAGGAAGGCAGCTTTCAAAGACTAGTGGACTCATGTCAAAACGACACACTGGACAATGTGAAGGGCACCACTGACCCAAGATAGAGCAATTGGAGCATCAAAAATGATGACTAATTAATCTAAATACAGGAAATATGAAAATACATAAACTGTCAGTGATACTAAAGGTGGGGGGGTGAAAAGAAAAACAAAACAAAAGAAAGCACACAGGTGCAGACAAAACAAAACATTACAGGTAAGCAGGACGTCAAGCCCTGTGTCTGAGCACTGACAACTAAAGAAAAAGAATCGGGCATGTATCCACTTTTTATGTACAAAAGTAGTAGCTTTCGTTGATGAAGGAAAATTCTTTACAAAAAGAGTGGAAAATTTGGCTGAATTAGAAGGTCGCCATTTTACAGCGTATAATGAATGATGTGACTCAAGCCCAAGTCATCCATGGAGGAAACCATTAGGTCAAAGTGTGATGGGAACTTTATGGGGGAAAGATTAGGCTGTCACCACTTAATCCACCCACACAAAACTGTAATTGATTGTGCTTCCAAGGGTGGCCCCGATGACATCTCCCAGCCTCTTCTGCAGTGTGGCCTTGTGGGAGAATCTCTTTCCGATCCTTTCGATCTAGGCTGGCCTTGTGACTGGATCTGACCAATGGATGGGGTGGCAGTCATGCTATGTGTCTCCTAGGGCTGCCCCTTTAGAGACCTGCAGCTCCTGTCTGTCACTTGGAACCCTCCCTCTCTAAAACCAGTTGTCTCATAAGACTCCCCAGAGACCAGGGTGCTATAAGGAAGACTGAGCCAAGCACGTGGAAGGAGAGACCACGTGGATGAGAGCTGGGACCTGCCACTGTGGTGAACTCCCCAGCCCAGCCCAGCTGAACCCAGTAGGATGAATGATCCCACCTAATGCCACACGGATGATCAGGAAAAACCGGCAGACTGAGCTCGCCCAAGCTGTCAACTCCTGAAGTGTGAGCAAATAAAATGGTTACGGCTGTTAAGCCATTACGTTTGGGGTAGTTTGTTATGTAGTAGCAATAACACAATTAGAAAGTCACTGTTTTGTGGTCTATCATGAAGTATCCAATTCAGGCACAGATTATCAAGGAGGAAATCAATACATGAAAGTTGGGCAGAGATTTTTACTCTGGAAAGGGCAGACTGTCGCCATCTGGGCATCACTGAGTGGGGGACAGCCAGGTGTGAGGCAACCAGGAGTAAACAATCCGTAAAATGTTCTCGTGAAAAATGAAAAATGCAAAAGATCCGGAGTTGAACCTGATGGATTCTTTGCAGCGAAATTCCGACTTAGGGAAAATACAGCCCTGGAATCGCGAGTTCAAAGATGCAGAGAAAAAGCAAAGAGATGAATTCAGGGACAGAGGTTTCTACAGCACACAGACCTGACTGATCTTCATAGAGCCAACCACAGAGAAAGAGGGGGGGCAGCTCTAGATTAAAAGAGACTGGAAGGATTCTCAGCCACGCTGTGTACCGATCTTCTGGGAAGCCCGATTCCCACAGGCCACGTGGTAAAAGACACACTGAGACTCTCAGGGAAATCGGAATATGGGTTGTTCCATGACACCAAGGAATGACTTTTAATTTTTGAGGCTGTGATAATGGCATGGTAGTTACGTAAGATATGCCTGGTTTTCTTTTTTGAAATGAGATATATGCTAACTATGTAGAAGTGAAATGACATGAGGGTTGAAATTTATTTTGAAATTCTCTACCAATTAAAAAAAAGAAGAAAAGGAGTCAGGAAAGGAGGAAGAGAGAGAGAAAGGAATAAATGATAAAAACGTCTTGATAATAGTTGAATCTGGTGAGGAGATACAGGGAATTAGGATATTAAAAGTCTCTCTACTTTTGCTTATGTTTGAAATTTTTCACAGTATAATTTATGCAATGAATATTTACAAAATATGAAATCTGTGTAACTTTTTCTGGCTTGAATCATGTCAGTACACTTTCTAATCTAGAAGTGTGACTTTGCCAATGAAATAACCTAGAGTTTCTTCCCGAATATTTGAGTAAGATTGAGCTTCCAGAAAGACCTGCCGCCATTTACATTCAGGATGAGAAGCCGAGGCTTTACTTCTCAGCACAGTCTTCTATTCGTTCCTTGTTGCTCATTCTTGTTTTAATAGTTTTCAGTGTTACGTGTTAGCCATTTAATTAGTTAATTGTAAATGACTGTTGGCTATTGTTAGGATATGAAGAAAGAAATTTAATGTCACCCTGACAGTGTTTGACAACCTTGCTTTTATTAACTGGATTCAGGCACAAACTGAGGCCTGATGTGAGCTCTGGATTCCATCAATGCTGGAATCTTTCTTTTTTTTTTTTTCACTGCGGTAAAATATACATAACATAAAGTTGACCATCTTAACCATTTTTAAGTGTACCATTCAATAGAATTAAGTATATTCACATTGTTGTGCAATCATTATCACCATCCACCTCCAGAATGTTTGCATCTCCCCAGACTGAAGCTCTGTCCCCATTAAACACTCACTCCCCAGTCCCCCTGCCCCATTTCCTGATAACCACCCTTAAACTTTCTGTCTCTACGGATCTGACCCCTCTAGGGACCTCCTTTAAGTAGAATTCTACAGCGTTTGTCTTTTTCTGACTGGCTTATTTCACGGAGTAGAATGTCTTCAAGGTTCATTTGTGTTGCAGCATGTGTCGGAATTGAATTCTTTTTTAAGACTGAGTGATATTCCAAATGATGAAATCTTGATCTGATGGCAAGTCTGAGGGGTGAGTGTGGGTTGGTATCTCTTTGGGGAAAGTATCCTTTCTTGGAGGTTCACAAACCACACTGTGGAATTAGTTGCCTATTTTGCTGCTCTCTGAAGCCAATGCAGGCTTGGTTTTCAGAATAAAGAGTTCGTAGAATTTATGAGCTATGGAGAATGGAAGAATTTACAAGGGGTCATTGAAACAAGCATAGATGGAGAACCACTGTGCCCAGAGTTCATTCCAGGCTGCTTAAGGGCTGCAGAGAGTGAAGCCAGCTTCCTGATGTCACACTTGCCTCTGACATCATGGCTTCTCAGAGTATGCCCATGCTTTTTGGCACTCAATGTGCTTACATAAATTTCAAGACAACTTTTGGTCATGAGAGCAAATATTTGCTGGGTTATTAGCCAAATGAAAGGCAAACAAAACATGGCCTTCTAGGGCTTAGCCCATATCTAGGATGTGAATTTAAAGGAACATCAGTTCCTCCACATTTAAGTCTGAGTCATTTGGGTACAGGCTCGAATTGATCAATTCTGTGGGGAATTTTGCCATCCCTCCCTGCCTTGTTAATATTCAAGAAAAACAATGATGAGTGTGGAAACCAAATGAGATTAAACTAAAACCCAGAATAAATAAGGATTTTGATATCATCCTTTCCTGACTCATGTCTTGCATGTTTTAAATTCTCCTGGTCCAATAAACACATTACAACTAATTATGACTGAAGCTCAGAAGGCTTGGGGGTTGAGTACATAGTGGATTCCAAGGCATGAAAACCCAGCTCAATTTCTCCATGTTGGCAAAAGGGCCAAAAACACTGGGGAGGTAGTGAAATAGTTTGCTGCCAAAGGGAGGAGGGAAGAGAAATAGAAATCAATCATCCCTCACCGCTTGGGGTTTTGGTTTTCCTCTAGTTTGTCCATTTATTGTAACAGCTGGAAGGGTGAGCTCAGCTGACTTAAAGACATTTTGTGGTACTAACATATTTGGTGACAACTCAGCCTTTGGACCTTTGACAAAAGCAGGGAGATTCAAATCATAGCTAGAGGTTTGAGAATTCTCTGACATCATAGAGAAGAAATAGAAGTTTTTCTTCTTTGAGCTTATATATGGCACGAGTGTGATCAGTTATCGGTCTTGAGGACTAAAAGGCAACAGCAGAGCGCAGCAGGGAACGGGGTTAGAGCAGGTGGCTTGTGGAGGCGAGGCCCTGTTACCGCACCAGGCAAGCGGTGATGGGAAGTCGGGGAAGGGAGCAGAGCCTATGGCCCATGAGGTCTTCAGGGGCTCACAGAAATGGTTTCGAGTTCAGAAGAAAAAATAAACTTTCGAGTCAAGTCAAGTGTTTTAATATATAATATTAACATATTTATTTTTATATTAACACGGTTGGAAACGAACAGTTTTTAATCTCATTTTCATGGAGGAAAGGTCCCATGAAAGCAAAGTGTCTGGGTCCCATGAAGGCCATGATGAGGTTCCGTGGGGTGCTATGGGCATCCCCCGCTCCCTGCCCCAAGCCTCTGTTGGCATCTCCGTCTTGGAAGCAGCCCCGGTGGGTTGGTCAGCCTCCCCTGGCCGTACGGCTGTTTGCATGTACCTACCGAGTCCATGTGGGAGATTTATGTGGAACAAAAGGGATCTGGATTTCGACCATTTCCCTCTGAGAGTCAGGTGTTACGAACCTAGGTGGGGCTTCTTTCCTGTCTGAAGCCAGCGTCCTTCTTGTCACCTGTTTGGCTGGGTGGGGATAGCAGACCCTCTTTCCCGAGAGAGAGGTCATGGGATTCCTAGTCCCTGGGAACCTGACAGCGAATTTCCCCAGGGGCCTGAGGCGGTGACTAGGCTGTGACTCCTGGGCTGCATCCGGTCATGCGGGAGCCGGGAGGGGACAGGGGCACTAAAGGACAAACCCGGCCACATGCGCTCTGAGCCTAAACCCACCCGCTGAGCACAAGTGGGCCTTCTGAGCTCTGTACAATGACAAGTCAGGTCCGTCCAGGTCACCTTCTGGGGTTGTTACTGAAATCAGATAAAGTAACAATTGTGAACGTGTTTTGTGAACTTGGAGAATTTTCTCCAATGTCAGGATCTCTGTCATTTCACACATTATGCCTCAGTTTCTTTACGGGTAAAATGGAGAGGATGATCCTGGTGTCCAGGTGTCCCCACGTTGGGTGTCATTCCTAAGCTGGTTAATCTGACCTGCATGTCATCATACAGACTCTCACTGGGACCCCAGAAATGTTGTATGCTGTGTCTAGGAAAACCTATTCCAGAGCAGAACCTTCGCGCTCAGCCCGGCGGAGGCGCGGTTCTCAGTTCCCGCAGTGGCGATGCTTCCACACACCTGCTTCCACACGCCGGGCCCTGCTGGCTCCCTGTGCGCTGTGCCCATGCCCGACCCTTCCTCACTATAGCTCTCCCCCACTGCGGGCAGGTGCGGATTGGGAAAGGGCCTGAACTGGGTCCTGGCAGTTCCCTTCCTCTCTGGCCCAGCCTTTGATGTGTTGCCCAGGAACCACTGGAGGGAAAGCAACTCCCGCCTGTCGCAGGGGCTCGGCCTCCCCAGGAGAAGACACCAGGCTTCTGCACCCGAGGGAGGGAGCGGTCCACAGGGATTGCTCCCAGCTCCAGAGGGAGGGGCGAGAAGGGAAGAGCATCAAGTGAAAGGCACGTGGGGTCTACCCCGGTGGGGTCTTGTGTAACACACACACACCTGTTCCCAGAGCGCAAGCTGTGCCCTGATTGCTTGGCCACGTGCGTGGTCTTTCCGGGAGACGCAGGTCCCCGAGCAGCGATCACACTGGACGTCAGACCTGAGCCTTCACTCCTGTTCCCAACAGCTATTTACTGAGTTCCAGTTGAGCCCGGCTGGGCGCCTGGGGGGCCGAGGGCGGGACTCTGGAAAGGCAGTGTGGCTCCTCGGCTAACATCCTCACGGGGCTGGAGACAGAACATACATCCACAGAGGGACGAACAGAACTCAGAGGACGCCGTCCTTCCTCTGGACCCCAGCCCACCTGCTTGCGCCCCGTTCCCCGCCCCCTTCACACTAACTGATGGTCTCATCCATGGCTCTCTGGAAGCCAGCGGACTCTACCTGCAGCCTCGTCCACCACCCTGACACACCTGCTGCGTTTGTGTCTCCTTCCTTTTTCCTCCCGTTTTGACAGCCAAGCTCCCCCAGGCGCCAGCTGCAGACGGCCCTGTTTCTAAGGGGCTCCGCCCACAGCTGCAGTGGCCCTCGCCCCCCGCCCCCCGCCCCAGCCTATCACTTCCATAGACATACAGACACACTACCTGCCTCACCCTTAAAAAGGACCAACTCCGACCTTACACCTCGCGCCAGTTTCGGTCCCACTTCTGTTCTCCTTCTAGGTTAAACTTCATAAAGGTCTCGCGTTCACGCGGGCTGGCTGCCTACGACGGCAGGACCCAGCGTAAAGTGAAAGCCAGGGGGTGGGGAAGCCCCTGTCCTCAGCGCTGGGGGAAGAGACCCGCGGGGTCGCAGCCCGGAGGCTGGCATGCGCTGCACGGCCCGGATGCAGGTGGGCGAATGCGGCCACTGAGGCTCCCACACCGAATGCTCCCTGGGGTTGACGGCCGTCACCAGCCCTGTCCCGAGAAGCCGCAGGGCATGTGACTGACGCCCCAGCCACACGCCCTCGCCCAGGTCCCTCCGGTGGGATGGAGGCTGGCAGCCGTGGGGCGAAGGGCGGGTGGGGGAGGGGTGCGGTGGGTGGTGTGCGTGGAGGTCCGGACCTTGACCCCAGACCCCGGCCCCCACCCCAGGGGAGGCTGGAGGAGGCCGGACTGCGCGGAGCCGGGCGCCAAGCCTCTAGTGATGCTGGATGCTCGACTGTCTGTGTGACCCAGCAGATACCACTTACCAAACCAAATTCAAAAATGAAGTTAATAATTTCAAGACGGTGACCACGGGGCATTAATTCCCGGCGCGACTGCACGGGCCGCTTGCTGTGCTGCCTCACTTCCTCCTGCGGGGTCCTCTGCCCTCGCGGGGGCTCCTGTTCCCCGCGTTCTTGTCAAGCTGCCAGATGCAGGGGTTGCTCGCCCTCAGCCCCACCTCACTCAGCCTGGCAGCCCCAGACGCTCCCCCCTGGACGGAGGTTTTGAGCCCCCCTGGCTCGTACCTTGCTCACCCTGGCTGCTCTGGGCAAACCCCAGCTCCCTGGGGCCCCATCCTATCCATCCATCCATCTATCTATCTATCTATCTATCTATCTATCTATCTATCTATCTACACAACATATATGTTTATAAAAATTTTCGTATTAAATTAGTTGGCCCACCGTATCCGCGGGTTCTTCATTCGGGGATTCAACCAACCCGGGATCTTGTATAATGTTTACAATCCACCCGCAGTTCGTTGAATCCGCAGATGCAGAACTCGCGAATACTGCCGGTGGACTGTGTTCCGTGAATGAGGTGGAGTTTGGTATCTGCCGCCAGTCCTGGAACCAATGCCCTGCAGCTATTGGCGGACAGATATAGCTGTTTTGTGTGCTTGAGGGATGCTCTCACTATTTGGCATATACACCTTGAGAAAAAATAAGCTTTGAGAAGAATGGTGTGAACTCTATTCCTTCCTTCCTTTCTCCCTTCCTTCCTTCCCTCAATAAATATATACTGAGCAGGATACAGGATTCAGGATACAGGAATATGAGATAGCCTTCACACTTAGGGAGCATAAAATCTGGTAAGAACACACAATACTTTTATGTAGCCGCATGACTTTTTTGTCTTGAAAATTTTAAATGTCAGAAGCAAATTTCTCTGCAAACTAAAAGACAGTTTCTGATGAGTGTTCAGGCGTTTTGTCTTGAATTCATATTATCAACTTGATGTCTCTGCTGTGTTAGGAGAGATAGTCATGAGACAGCTGAAAGGGATAATATTAAAATAGATTAGGTGATTGTATTCAGTGTCTATAAAAAGCTATCATCTAAAGGCCTGGAAAGTTTATTTCTATAACTACTAAAATGTAAATGGACATTCAAATGTGGCATTCATATTTTTAGCCAAACATGGCTTTTCTCACATATAAACAAACAAGTAATCCAAGATTGTCAAAGAAGTTGTTAGAAGTATAAAATGACTAATTAAAATAAGAAATACCGGTCTTATTACCCCGCAGTGGTCTGGAACAGAATTGAATGCTGTTTGATTTAGGAATTATAGCAATTCATATCTTAAGGGCTCTGGAGTCTTCATCAAACCATGGAAAATATGGTACATTAACTCTGGAGACCATACAGAGAGATGCTAAGCTAAGGAACATTCTAACCAATGGGAATTCCTAGCGGGGAGCCAGCTCCTTTTCTGCATTCCATTTTCCATCTGCTTAGTTCTGGGTAACCTTTGTTCAACCCTCACCATTTTAGTCAAGTTCTTTTTCGGGCTTGGGAGCAAATACTCTTATTTTCCAGAGTTCATCTATTCAATAGTCATATTTCCTTTTTCCTCCCTATAGGATTTTTGTGGACCTGAAAACGAACAAGGTGATGAGAAACTTGCAAAACTGGACACAAGGGCAGTATAAACAGCTCAACCCCACCTGCGGGAGTAGAGAGGTCAAATTACAAATGTTAGAAAACAAAGCTGGGTTACGGGAAATACTTTGAGATCAACAACAACAAAAGGACAGTGTTTCTGCTTCAACTTGAAGATTTACACTGGGGTCTTGGAAGGGATTTCTCTCTGCTCGTCCCCACTCTAGCATGTGATGTGTTAGGGTGTAAGTGCAATTTTAAATAACCCGTCTTGCATTGATAAAGAGGTTCTGAAATTCTTTGGGTGGATTTGAATTAACATGGGATGAAACTTTCTCGTAGTTATTCCATTATATTGGCCAAGACAAATGAAAAACATGAAGACAAAGTTTAGCACGTATTTGCACAGTCAACATACTCAGGACGGCGTCCTTCCTTCTCAGCTGCTGCTTCCTTTTCTCTCTTGCTTCTTTTCCTCTTTGTTTTCCATTTCCCTCCCTCCCCTCCCCTCCTTCCTTCCCTCCCTCCCTCCCTCCCTCCCCTCCCCTCCCTCCTTCCCTCCCTCCCTCCCTCCTTTCCTTCCTTCCTTCCTTTTTTTATATTTACATTAATGGAGAAATATTTCACTTGTAATTTTTTTTTTACCTTAAGAAAATTGTCATTCTGCCTCTTCTTTCTGAAATAAATCAGAATTTAGGTATTTTTGGGTTAAATTGACCATTTCAAAAGTACATCATTGCCTATTAGAAGTTTTCTCCTGGGCTGAAAATGTAGGCTTGTATTGCCAAGAGCAACTCCCCAAATCTCTAAAATTTGATATATTTATAGTTATACCAATGAGTAAGCAGTAATAGGTAACAATTTTGGAAAACAGAAGAAAAAATTAATCTCTTAGAAAGACATTTACAAACATTTCCCTTGAAGTCTGTGGGTAATAATTCCTATAGGAAATGCTTCTTTCCTTGTATTCAACTTGGGATTTGCTTATCAATTCAATGTATCCAATTTGTATTGTGTCTACTATGTGAAAAGAACAACGTGTCCAAATGAAATACTTTGGTATACCATTACAGGATACGGTGCATGCCTTACTACCGACAGTAACCTAGTGCCATTTAAAAAATATTAAACTCTGCAGTTGTAGAAGTGGTTCTTTTAGAGGGAGCGCTGGTATGTTTTTTATAGGGTGTCACTGCAAGAAGCTTACAAAGGATGGCACTAGGACACATCCGTGGGCTGAAGGGTTGTATAGTTCAATCTCTCAGTCTTTGCCACTTCTACCTAACTCTACCACACGATGTGCTCTCTAGCTATACAAACCATTTATTACTGGATAAAACCAGAAACCCAGAATCAATATACCTCAAGAGATAGCTGATCACATCTGGTTAACACTCCTCTGAGTTTTATCCGTGGAGAGGATTCTTGGAAATGTCATCTTTGTTTTCAAATTTAGCAGGTAGCACATTTAAAAACTTGCTTCACTTCTACTCCTATTTTTTCTTGATTGATCCACAGGTGAAGTTTTACATTTTTAATTCTTGTGGTATTCGGAAGTATCTACAGATGTTAAAATTTTCCTGACAGCCAGGATTCAGTCAGAAATCAAATATAAGCAGGTATGTGTGATAAAAATGTAGCTGTGAAAAAGTTCCATTTGTAGGGTCCAGCTGCCTGTGTCTGTATCTTGGTTCTTTCACTCACCAGCTGGGCAATGCTAGGCAAGTTACTGACCCTCTCTGTGCTTCTGCAAGATGAGGTTGGTGATAGAGCTTACTCACAGTGTTATGCGGATGAATATCTGGAAAGCATTTAAAGTCATTCCTGGGACATAGCTAGTGCTCAATAAATGTTTACTATAATTATATTAAAGGGTACAATATAATGTTTTCTATTATATGTTAAAAGGTATAGATAAATTTAAATCCTAATGAAGATAGTCAAATTCAGTTTCACAGGCACACATCTTTCAAGAAGAGAATGTATTGTGTGTGGGGAAAATGACAGGGGCTGAAATCAGCATTACCAACTGCAAAGGAAATTTAAATACGGACACTTAGCAGACAGCAACAGAGGGAGGGCAAGAGTTCTGTCTTGATTTCCACTATCTCACCGGAATGTTTTCTCACTGTGCAGATACTTGGTGACCCTCTGAGGTCCTGGATCTTGAAGGAAGCTTTTCTCTCCTTATTTTCAGTATCTAATTTTTCCATCAACTTTGCATCTCCTTTGGGGTCTAAAGTGGTCTCTGCCTCACTCCTTCTGGTTCCTTAGGGTCATTCCCTCTTTCTTACAGCCCTTTGCCACTGTCCCCCACCCCATGCTCTCCCCATGGGATGCAGCGGGGAGCCCGTGGAGCTGCAGGTGCTCAGTCATGGAGCCTGGGGCCCAGCTGCCTTGCTTGTGATGACTGGCCATGCCTGAGCACCAATTCTGCTACTAAGTCTATATCAAACCGTTGAGATGTAGGACACCACCACGTGGACAACTGGAATTGAAGAAGCATTTAATCCCAGTTTTCTGAGTTCTAACTCAGGGATTCCCATACTGTTTCTCACTAGCTCTCGCAGCTCTTTGGACTGGGCGTTGCCTGCGACGTGGCTCTTAGTTTTTGCCCCGTCACAAAATTACTTACCGGCAAACACGGCTACCTTAAGGCAACCACAGAAAAGTGAAGCAAACTCGAGGATGGCGTACGGTTACAAACCCTAGTGAAACCTTGCTTGTCTCTCCAGAGCCTCTCTGTTAAATCCCTGCCCTGAAGTTAGCTATGTCTCTCTCTACGTCTACAAGATTTGTACCTCGGTGAGGAAAAACCATTTTGTTCTTTATTTGATGAACTTCATAAAGGCTAGAATTTCCTCTCTTTACAATGTTTACATTTTTTTTTTTTTTTTTTTTTTTTTTTTTTGCGTTACGCGGGCCTCTCACTGTTGTGGCCTCTCCTGTTGCGGAGCACAGGCTCCGGACGCGCAGGCTCAGCGGCCATGGCTCACGGGCACAGCCCCTCCGCGGCACGTGGGATCTTCCCGGACCGGGGCATGAACCCGCGTCCCCTGCATCGGCAGGCGGACTCTCAACCACTGCGCCACCAGGGAAGCCCATGTTTACATCTTTTAAAAAAAGTTTGCATTCTATATACAAGCCGCTTTATAAATATTAACAATTTCAATTCTGTAGTTAGCACAATATTAAAAATTATGTTTTAATGGATTGTGCCCATCTGAAAAGACATACTGTTGGAGAATGTTGACTGAAGGCCACTTTTGAGAACACCAAAGCCATAGGGTCAATGCCTACAGTTTTTACTGTCCTTTTCCCAAAGCTTAGAGGAAGGTTCAAAACCTCATTTATGCTCAGTGGCACTCAGTGCAATGACATGAATGTTGTACTGACAATAATTAGAATTCGATCCATTATAGGGACAGAAGAAAGCCTTCCTGAGATGAATTTGGAAAGAGGATGAGGACACACAAATTTACCAAACTCAGCACCCCAAAACTGAAAGCAAACCTGCTCCCAGAAACCAGCTGCCGGTGGAAGCGTACAAATCTCCAAGTGGTAAACACATGTCCAGAATTTTCCATAAGCACTTTCTGAAAAAAAGTACTGTGAAAGCTTTGGTGCTCAAAGCATACCAAACCCAAACCCAAACTCAAACACTAAAACTGGATCGATATTGTGAGAGTAAAACTAGATGTTCAGGCATGAATACTCTGCCGGAAAAGCTGATTAAAATGATATTAAGGTCTCTATCTTCTGCCAATGTCACAGTCTGCGGTAGGGTGGGAGAAAGAATGGCAATTCTACCAAGACTGGAAAGGAAGAAACCAATTTTATGGTAACTGTTTGGTAATTAGTTTACTAAAACCTGAATTGGAACATGTAGACACGAAGTACATTGAAAAGATTTTTAGCTTTCGGGAAAGGAAATCCATTGCAATAAAAAGGTCAGTCTCTTCAATTGACAGCAAGAATTCCTTTCAGTTTTCTATGTGTGAACAAAATCCCATCATATCAAATTATCCAACTAGTTAATAAAAACAAATTTCCCTGAAACTGCACATTGTTTAAGTCCTCCAAATTAGAGGCAGTCAGCTCAATCTGTGCTTGGGGGTTCCTGGGTGGGAACTATGGACCCGTCAGTCAGGCTGGCTCTGCTGCAGGCTCCCTGGATGACCCCAGGGAGGCTCAGCTTCAGTGACTACCTTCCTGAGTGGCCAGGGCTGTCCCTTCTCCCACACCACGATGGTTAGAGCTTCTTTGAGCCTTCCCACGCCTCAACTACAAGCCCCAAGTTAGCCCAGTTCAAATGCTTCCCTGAGTTTCTAGATGTTCCTCTATCTCCTGTGCCATTGGCCTGGAACCAGAGTTTTCATCTACAATTTCCCCCTCAAAACACAGAGGGGACAAGGCCCCTTGCTGGTTCTTGCTGGGGAAACCATTTACTTACCTCCTTACTTTGTACCGTACAGGGAAGCAACCAAAAATGTGTTTTCTGTTTATTGGTAATGGGTCCTGTTGGATTCAATGACTGAAGAATGTGTCTATTGCAACTGAAAGAGGTATCATGTTTACAGTAACATTTTAAAGTTTGGTTACTCTGGGAGCATCAGTTTACATGAGAGTAAATAGGCGATAATGAATACGATGAAGGATTCTACGTTAAAGGTGTAACTCTCTAGAAAATGCTGGTGTGTTTGAATAGCCTACCCAGGAGCAGCTGCAGGACGGTGGAACACAGCACTCAAGGTTGCATTTCTATATGCCTTAAGGAGTAGGGAACAAAAAAATGTTCCATGGACTTTTCCCACGTGAAATCTTCACGAAGGTATTGGCAACAGGTTGCTTACGATCTGATGGTGGAGAAACCAAATGAGGAAGTAGTTGTGGGAAAATAAAACTAGTATTTGGATTTAAGTGGTTTGCCAGAAATTCTGATTGAAGTCATAGTGCTTAGGAGAGGAGGACTCTGGGTCAATGGTACGTTCCATCCGGTGTCCTGGGACCCCTCTTGACGGGCTGTTGTCTGTCCTGTGTTGATCTAGGGCCCAGGGTCCATGGCATTTACTTCTCTCTCTTCTCGATGACTGGTTATCCCCTAAAACACTGCAGGAGCGGCTCCCTTCTGCCTCTTGTTCACTGTCACCCCACTTTGCTTGTCTTGCTGTTTCCTCCCCAACCCTGGCCTGTCCTCTGGAATCTCTAGGCTTCCCACTGGGCAGAGCCTATACACTGGAAACACAATTTTCATCCTCCTGAAAATCCTTATCACAACTGGGCTCTTTCTCCAAAGACACTTTATTTCCCATTCATTATCCTATGGAGGTCATACCTTCCACACCCAAGAGCACAGGGGGCATGTCAGAACCTGCCTATCCTTTGTCTTTGCTTCCCTGGCAGCCCCAGCTTAGGCTCTGAGATTCTTGGTCACTTCTGCTGCACTGCCCCTTGGCTGCCACACCCCTTACCCAACACATGCCCCTTGAGAGGCTCTTCTGTCATGCGTCACAGTCCTTGTAGCCAAAAACACATGGCTGCCCAGCTGATGCTCTGATGAGCATCTTGTCAAGTTCAGCCAGACGACCCATTTCCACCTCCCAGGCATGGCACACACACCCCAGCTTTCCAGGAGTGGAAGCCTGGAATCAGAGCATCCTCTCCAGTGGCTCTCTTGACTGCTTATAGCTAGTAGCTGCCCCATCAGAGCAGCTGGACACAGCGCCCTCTTTTCTGGTACCCAATTCAGCATGGCCTTCTCCCTGTTCATTTATCCTTCGCCATCATTATTAATAATGATGACATTCCATCCTTTATTTACTCTTAATTGGCTCAAACCGTGGCGGCTATTTCAGGTCTTTTACTCTCCTTAACTCCAATCTTCACCCCTGTTCAAATTCACTGAGCAGCTTACCTACCTTCTATTAAGAAGATGGAAAACACCCAGAAAGATCTCTTTTTGTATTTTTACCCATCCTTTGACATATCCCTGGGTCAATGCTTCTCTCCTGCTCCGGAAGAAGGCATATTAAACACAAAAGTGCCAACCTATATAGAAGACAAAACAGGTGGTTCATTTTCAAAATCTAAATAATTAATCAAAGGATTAAAATAAAACTGTCTTCAGCTTTTAACAAATAAAAAATACCCAGTTCATTTCAGTAAGAATATGATAGTTTAATTTCCATTATTATGCCAATTACTCTCCTTCTGCACAGCATTGAAAACATTTTCAAATCTGGTTACAAAAGTAAAATGTTTATTGAGAAAATCTGGACAAATACAAAAATAATAGGGGGGAAATAATCCACAGAACACAGGGTGGAGGGTGTTGTGTGGGACCTAGGTTGTCTGGGATTAAACACTGGCTGCTCATTAGCGGAATGACTTCACACAATCGAATCTCTATTTGGTAGTTTCATCATGGTTGAAATAAAAATCAAACTAGCATCCCTTCTGTGAATTATTTCGATGACTAAATGAAACAGTTCATTCAGTTTTATCACATTCCCTGGCACTTAGGAAACCTCAATCAACGTTGTTTTCATGCTTTCTTCCAATCTTTACATGTGCATATTACATATTATATACATGTGTAAGTATTTACAAAACTGAGGTCACGTTGCAGTGAACGTGCTGTGGCCTGCCTTTTCACTCAGCATTGTCTTGTCAGCATTTCCCTGAGCTATTTCGCATTCTTTGAACATGTGTTTTTTAATGGTGGGATAGCATTCTATTCCATGGATTTACTATAATTTACTTAATCTCTATTGTTGATTAATTAGGCAGTGACGATATTTTGCTATTATAAATAGCATCACAGTGAACATCCTTGTACATAATTCTTTGCTTCTCTGATAATTTCCTTGGGATAAATTCCAAGAAGTGTAATTATTAGGTCAAAGGATCAGAACATTTGAAAAAGTCTTGATCCCTGTGCCAATCTGAGCTCCAGGAAGTTTGTCCTAATTTATATTCTCTGCGTCAAGAAGGACTTTTTATTTCATCACACCTTGACTGTTGACGAGTAATGCACAGAGTCTCATTTTGGAGGCTGCTAGCCTCTTAGTAACAGGAGACCCAACAGCACCTTCCATTTGTCAGATTTGGTTCTAGGAGTGAGTTTTGGGTGACGTTAGGAGAATAGACCTTCAGGACAGGTTTCCTTTAGGCAATTACTCCGGAGTACTAAAATGAACTTGAAAGTCTTTACTATGTAAGTACGGAAAATTAAATGCAGCTCTCAACAGTCATTTTACAGACAAACATTATTCTTATTTTTAAAATGTTTATAAAACGAATAATGTTTATTTGGTGATTAATCTGCACTGCTTCACCCCAGCAGTTTCACCTTCCCTGTCACTTGCAGGATGACAGTGTGTCCCCAGGAACTAGGGAGCCATGGTTTCTCCCACACGGAGACCCTCTTTTAACGTCTCTCATGCTTGGGCACCAACTCTGAGCCCATGCCATTGGCTTTGCTTAAGAATTTGCTCTTGACATGTAAATAGGAATCAAAAGGAAGCCTTTTTTTTTTTTTTTTTTTAACTTACACTACTTCCCAAGAATCCATGGCAGAGAAAAAAGCTGGTAATAGGATTAGATGGGATAACTGAATCCCCATCAGAAGATACTGGACTTGCTGCTTCCAGATACCCTGATATTTTTGAGTCCCTTGGCCACCTGTTTTGTAACTGATAAGGCTAACATGAAAAGTTATATCCACCATTGCGATGGTGCATTTTATATGAATATGTATATGAATTGTGTGTGTGTGTTTCAACCAGGGTTTTTGTTTGCTTGAAAGAGTGCATATTGTTTTTTTTTTCAAAGTTCATTGTTGATGTATATTTTTTAAAGCTATTCAACAAATATTCTAAAGCTGAGGAAAGGGAAAATCTTTACTTTCCCAGTCCCTGGTACACAGTAGACACAGGCAAATGTATGTTAAATTATTGTTAAAATTTCCTTATATCTTTCTTTTTTAAAATGTTTATTAGAGTAGCGTTGACTTACAATGTGGTGTTCGTTTCAGGTGTACGGCACAGTGACATCAGTTATACATAAACATATGTCCATTCTTTTTCAGATTCTTTTCCCATAGAGAGAATATTGAACGGAGTTCCCTGTGCTGTACAGTAGGTCCTTGTTAGTGATCTATTTTGCATATAATACTGTGTGTATATTAATCCCAATCTCCTAAGGGTGTGTCCTGTTTAAAAGAGGCATGGCTTACCCCAGACTGGGAGATGGAGGTCTGTGTTGAATCTAGGTCTGTGTATGGAGTAGGGTAAAAAAAGAAAGTCCTTCATCTTGCCTCTGAGCATGATGGCAATTAACACGTTTGTCTGAACAGATGAGAAGCAGTTTCTCTGTGCCGTGGGGAAGTGATGAGAACCTTGCCTACTCAAGAGTGGAGAGCGGATGGGGGAGGGGGCAGTTTGGTGTGAGGGCTGCCAACACTCGTGTCGGACCAGACAGCTGAGGGGAGGTTGGACTGGAAAGTAAATCATTCAGGAGGGTGAGAACCCACGAAACAACTCATTGCTGAGATGCTGAGGAAAAGGCAGAGCATAAACAGAGCTCAGGGATAGATTGGTGTAACAAAATGCAAATTAGATTTCACTGTTTTTTTTCCTCATTTGCTTAACTTGTGTATCATGTTTTAGTTACAAGTTTAAGTTTCTTCGGTCTACATATTTTTATGAAAATAAAGTCCCCAGTTAGATATTGTCTGTTATATCAACAGGGATGGATTTTAACTTAGATCTTTTGGTGCTAGGCGTGCTGCACCTGTAAAGCACAATCATTGTTTTCCTGTCACACTGTCATCACTGAGCTCTGAGGAGAGACCAGATTAACACCGCAACTTCTCTACGTCTTTGGTAGCTTTGTCAAGCAAACCTTCTAGAAGATGTGATGCTTGGCCAAACACCTTCTTTGATTTTGGTGTAGACTGAGCTGTGGTTCAACGGCTGCTTGGGACTGTTGTCCCTGTCGGCACGTGGTGTGTCACCAAGGCAGTGAGAGCACAGACACAAGGCTCCGTCATGGGGAGGATTCTAGTGATTCGGTTCAGGCTGGGACTCAGGACTCTGATTTCCTCACTCAGGCTTGAATTTGTGCTTTTCGCACGAGAATCCTTCTTGATTCTTATCTCAGTCTGTAAATAGCACAGAAATTGCACATGGAAAAATGGAACAAATCATACTTTCTTTCAAAGGGCAAATTAAACATTCCATAGAATAAGGGAAGAGTTGTTAGCAGGAAAAAAAAAGGCACCCTTGCTAGTGCCAGTGTGAAAAAAGAACGGAGTCAATTGGACTCAAACTCAACCTTCAAGAAAGTTTTGAGCATTTGCACTTTTTTCTTTAACCACCCCTCTTAGCCCTCCTGCCAAATCTCAAATCCTGAGCTTTCCAAAGGTTTGAAAATATTCTCATTAATTTTTTTCTCTCCTAGCCCTGTATTTACCAGGGCTTGAAATGGAAATACTGAAACCTAGTAATAAAGGGCACTGTGGTATTCCCGGTCTGTCTGAGGCCAAGCACTCCTGGCAAAACTCTCAGGAAGTCCCATTCCTACCAGGCTACAGTGGAGTTTTCAGTTATAGACTGTTCTGAAAAATACAGGTAAATTTAGAAGAAGCAGTTTACTTAAAGAAATGAAGTGAGCTATTTCTTTGACTAAAAATTAAATACATCTGTGGAGGAAATTCAGAAACTATCTTCTTGAAAGGAGAGAGGAGATGAACCTTCTGTGAGATTGACCTTGGAATTATAG
Source organism: Globicephala melas (assembly GCF_963455315.2). NCBI lineage: Eukaryota > Metazoa > Chordata > Mammalia > Artiodactyla > Delphinidae > Globicephala > Globicephala melas. The sequence goes on from NC_083325.1 coordinate 3,440,387, forward strand.
CATCTCCTCCTTCTTGGACAGGAGACACTGAGTATGTCACCTGTGATTTGGCCAGAGTTCATGAGCACACAGGGCTTGTTTCTCACCTGTGGAGTTGGAGAATGCCACGATCTTATTCGACTCATCATGCCTTCACCAGGCAGCCGTTACGTGAGCGCTTCAGAAGAGGGGGTCTCCTGGCCACTGCACAGCCTTGGTACCCAGCACCGTGCACAATACACAGAGGCTGTTTGGTGACCATTGTTCAATGGATGACTACATGAGTGGATGCAGAAAGAGGATGCCTGGCTCTAGCATTGAAGAAGCTGCCATGCAGCTGCATCTTGACCACGTTCCCATAGCTGGTTAGTGGTCTAGTTAGTCCTGGGGTCCAAATGCTGCCCCTTAATCTACAACCGTTCACCAACCACACCAGCTCAAGTCTTTCCCAAAGATACAGCCGGCTCCACCGCACATCATTCCTCTCATCCTGACCCTTCATTTTATCCCCATCTGCTCTCATGGTCCATTGGTAACAGCAGGATCACTCAAGTCCCACCTGCCCCTCCTGCATCTCTCAGCTTCCCCTGAGCCACATTTCTTAAGCATCCTCACTCTGTGCCTCTAAGCAGAGCCTCTTCACCCATCTGCCCTTTCTCTCTGGGAGGAGCATCCCTGTTCCTCTCTGGAGGGATGCCTTCAGCGAGGGTCTCAATCCCACCCTCTTCCACTCTTCCAGGGCGACGACCCTGTCTCCCTCTAGTCCCGTTGGACCCCGAGCCATTCTCTAGGAAGGCAGGACCCCAGCACAAGGCTGGGGCTGCTCAGACCTCGACTCCTGTGCATGGGGAACTCTCTAGAGCTTCCTTCCTCTTTTTTGCTTGTCTATGATTTTGTGGACATTTGCTCTTAACATGTAAATTTACATATTTAGCAAAAGCTCATCTTAGAAAATATGGGAAACACATCATGCAATAAAGCAAAAATCACCATAGTCTTGTCTGAATGTTCTCTGTGCATCTAGTCATTGTGCAACATTTACTAATGTCAGTGAATGAGGTGCAGTGGAATCACAAAAGTCACAATGGCCAAATAACAATGAAGATGCTGCTTGTTGTTATTATACGGGCAGGTTATGCAGGCTCTGTTCCAGACCACCACAATAAATTGAATATTGCAGTACAGTGAGTCCCATGAATTTTTTGGTTTCCCTGTGCATACAAAAATTATGTGGAGGTATGCCTGTCACTTGTTCATATTTTACCAATGAGCAAACTAAGGCTCAGAGACGCTAAATGATTAAGGGCAACACAGAGACTTAATGGCAGAACTAATGCAGTAAAAATGACTGAGGTTCTAGAAATACAGTGGTAGGGAGGAGATGTTAGCTGAGGAAGCTTTGATAGAAGAGGCACCATGAGCTGAATCTTGCAGTGAATGGACTAGAGAATAGAGACGCTTCCAGGGTGGAGAACTATGGTAGATAGGATGGCCCAGCTCAAGCATGGGAAGAGAGTAAGACACTTGAGGGTGACCACATGTACGGGCAGAGAAGGTGGAGTCCCTTTTCTTATGAAGCTTGTAATTCCTTCTCCTCCAAAGCCAGCCATTGGCTCCTGTTTCTGAGCAGCAGACCATGTTACTCACTGTTCTTTCAGCACCTGCCTTCCTTGTTCATGTCCAAATTCAGAGGGGCCAGAATACCACCACTGAAGGAATAACAGAGGTGACGAAGGCAATGAATGAGCAGAGAAGTCAGGTTGCCCATGAGTAGTATGGTCTGAGTCTTGTAATTCATAATTAAGTTAAGATATTTTACACATCAGTTTAAAAAAGACTTAAAAGTATACCTTTAGTGTATTTAAAACATTTTACTGTTTTAGACTTCTTTTATTCCTTCAAAAATTGCTTTACTTTGAAATACTGTAAAATTTACAAAAAAAGTTGCAAAAACAGGAGAGATTGGTTCAAAAACAATACGCAACGTTTCCATATATCCTTTGGTGAGCTTACCCAGATTTTAACCTCTCATATAGTATAATCAAATTCAGGAAACTAATATTGATATAATATTATTAATTAATCTACAGACATTATTCAAATTTCACCAATTGTCCCATGTATGTTCTTTTTTGGTCCAGTATCTACCAGTTCCCATGTTGCATCTATCTATCTATCTATCTATCTATCTATCTATCTATCTATCTATCTATTACCTATCTATGTGTCTACGTACCTATGTATCTATCATCATCTATCTATCATGTATCTATCTATCTATCTATCTATCTACCTTGGCTGTGCCCTGCAGTTTTCGGGATCTTACTTCCCTGACCAGGGATTGAACCCAGGCCCCCGCCAGTGAAAGCACGGAGTCCCAACCACAGGACCGCCAGAGAATTCCCCCCCGCCCCCCCCCCATGTTGCATTTAGTTTTACATCTGTAGTCTCTTCCAAACTGGGACAGTTCCTTGGTCGCTCATAATATGGACACTTCTGAAGAGTCTGGCCAGTGAGTTGATAGAATGTCTCTCAAGTTGGGTTTTTTTGATATATCCTCATAACTCAGGTTATACATTTTCCCCAAGAATACCACAGAAGTGATGTTGTGTCCTTCTCAGCATATCATATTGGGAGGTACATTGTGTTAATGTAACGTAATTAGTGGTGATCTTAATCTTCATCACTTGGTTAAGGTGGTGGAGATCTGAGGATTGCTTATAAATGCAATCATTTAAAATTATTTACTTTGAAGGTATTTAGCAGAGCAGACATGATAGAAAATTATGACTTTTTAATAGGAGGGAATATGGAAAAGCGAGTGCTTTACTGAGTACAAGCAGGCACATTATTAGAAAAATTTCAAAGTTAATAAAAAGAATTAGGGAGACGACACCATTGTGGATGAAACACGCTTTAAGGTTTGTGTCTGAGCACTGTCCATGCTGTGGGCTTTTGTCAGGCTGTATATACAGGAACCAGAGTCTGCTATTAGAATCCTGCCAACTTTTAAGGCTTTTGCCTCCCTAATGCAGTTTCCAAGTGTTATCAATTAATTAATTTATGCCATAGCAAACATTTGGTAAATATTTGCTATAATTATTGAATTGTACTTACCTCAAGGTTTCTTTCCCTTCCGCTTCTGAAAAGGCATGGCATGGATTGTAGTAGAACCTGGCAGCCACACAGATGTTGAAGTGTGCATCTTGGATGCTTGCAAGTTGTAAATATGTGGAATTTTGATCTTGAATGGGAATTTAATATTACAGCCTTCCACGGTTGGAAAAATTCTGCAATAGCCACCATTTCACATTTGCATAAACAGCTTTATTATAGTCGGGGTAATATATAGAAAGAACACCAATTACTCTGACCAGAGTTAAACCTATAAAGCAATCACATTTGAAGGAGGATTTTACTTAAAATCAGAGGCTCATCAACTTTAAAGTGTTTTCATCTTTCACAGGAGACACATTTAGCCTGTTATGAATAAAATCCCGTAATACCTGCATTTTCTGGCCGGCATGGGTGTATTGCCTCCATGGAACTTTAAAATCAGACCACACGTATGAAAACATTAAAACAGAGGCAAAGAACCAAAACATTTGACCAGATTTTTTTTACTCCATGTAGGTAAATAATTGAGTCTAAAGTGTTTATTTTAATTGAATTTTAAGCCTATAATCCGTTCAATTCTTGACTTGACTTTGAGGTGCAGAGGGTACAGAAACTGCTAGAATCTTTTGAGATTTATCCTCCTCATACCTTCTGTTGATGTTGGCACGATTCCTCTCTCTTCGTTCGGTGGAAGTACAGTTCTGGTGGTGCAATTTTTTTTTTTTTTTTTGCGGTACGCGGGCCTCTCACTACTGTGGCCTCTCCCGTTGCGGAGCACAGGCTCCGGACACGCGGGCTCAGCGGCCATGGCTCACGGGCCCAGCCGCTCCGCGGCATGTGGGATCCTCCCGGACCGGGACACGAACCCGCGTCCCCTGCACAGGCAGGCGGACTCTCAACCACTGCACCAGGGAAGCCCTGGTGGTGCAATTTTACAAGTATTTTGTTACAAGATTCATGGAGTTAAGTACCTACATTCCAAGGCAACACATTATAAGGTATTTTTCTTGATTAATCAGAAAACTTTATGACACACGTTTTTAAGCCTGAGGCTGAAAACAATTTGTATATCACCATCAAAGGTGTGATACACATTTGAAGAATTCTGTACGTTAGTTCAGCATCTTGGATAAATGTCGGATTAATTATTTGGCTGCTAGGAAGTTTCACTCGGGCATGTCTTAGCTGCGTACAGTTTGAAAATAAAAAGCAGTTGAACTGAGAAATACAAATATAGTATTGCATGTTACGGCTATTTTTATTGTAACTCTAAGTTGGTTTTATATAGCAAAACTCCAAACTTCAATTGAGGAAACCTTTATAGTTTTTAGTATGTTTTAACGCAACTGGTGATAAACTCCGTCTCTTAAAAATAGTAATTTGTAAATTTAGAGGGAATGAAACAAAATTGTCTAATCATTTGAAAACTGGTAGAAACCATTTAAAATGAAAGCACTCATCTACAGAATATCATTTATCTACTCTCATTCAAATTGATGTTAACTTGTCAAAGCCATTCTAATTTTTATATATCTTTATTCATTTTTAAAACCCTGAATGGTGCTTTGCTTCCTTAAATTCAGAAGTGGAGTGTTAATTCGGGAGACAGAGCTGTAAAAATCAGAAAGTCTTTGTATTTTTCTCCTGACAAATCAATGGCTTATGTAGATATGAGGAGGAAAAGGAGACATTTCCAAGGTAGAGTTCTTTTAAGGGAAGGGATGAGAAAAGATAAAGGAAACCATACCAACGTTTCTCCAAACATCAGCTGGGTATTAGAGCATAGCTTGCTGATTTTAGTCTTTATTTTGAATTTGAGAACTGAAAACTGGATTTTCACTTCTCAGAGATTTGGATTTTTACGCACAACCCTGTGAGGTAAATAGGGATATTACCTCATTTTGCAGATGGACTAACAGAGGAAGAGAGGTTACACCACTTGCCAACGGTCATTCTGCCAGCAATTCTAACCCAGGTCGTCTGCCTCCAGCGGACTTGGTGTGTTACGCTGCCTTCCTGGAGTTGAAATTCTTATGACTGTGTATTGTTTTGAGCCCTCTGCAAAGGGCATGGCAAGCAATTTGGAACACTGTCTACTTGAAAATAAAAATAAGCGAAAAGAATGAATCTGAAATCACATGGGATCCCATTACCAAGTGATGCAGACGAGAAAGCTTCTGGTAATTCCAGGTTTTTCCGTATGTTTGGACATAGCAGCACCCACATTTCCTGAGCCCTCAGCATTCTTTGGGAGAAGAGGACCATCAAGCAACCAGCCAATGCCTGTTGCTTTTCATCATGATGGTGTACTACAGAGAGTTGCCCAGGCAGGAAGCAGCTCACTAGCAAACCAGTATGTGCTCTTTGCAGGATTCTGCCTGTGTGTGTGTGTGTTTTGGGCTTTTTCCCTCCAAATTGCTGCTCCTTTTTTCTTCTCTGCCCGTAGCGTCTCCATACCTGCAGCACTTCTCTCTCCATCAGCTGTTCTAGGACCATCTCGTAACTCCTTTTTAGTTACTCTGGAGGTTGACTGCTTAGAAATTGAAGGTACTCCCAACACCTCCACGTCATATATCTGATTGCAAGTAGCCTGTGTTTACTTAACCCACATGGACTCAAATCTACTCTCCAAAATTAGTGAGTGTGCGCTTGCTCTCTCAATTTGTCTCTGTCTTGCTTTCTGTGGCATTTATTAGGACTCCTCACCAAAGATTTCCAACACACCGCCTTCAGGGTGCTTTGTAGGACCACATTTTCTGGTCTTGTGATGGTGTGGGGTTATGTGGCTGGTTCTAGCCCATGAGATGCAGCATTAATTGCTCATGAAAGACACTGGAGCACCATGGTTCATACAAATGTAAGTCACATACAAAATTTAAAATTTTCTTGTAGCCACACTAAAAAAGTGAAAGGTAACAGGTAAAATGAACTTTAACGATCTATTTTCCTTAACCTAAGCTATTCAAAATATATTTATCTCAACGCGTAATCAACATAAAATTATTGAGATCGTTTACATCCTTTTATTATTACTATGATTCTTTCTACAGAGTCTTTGAAGTCAGGTGCATCTCCATTCACACAGGCCCCAGGTCAAGTTGTTTGCTATTATACAATACAACAAGCAGTGCTGTAATAATCAGCCTTATAGTTAAATCTTAGGGTACAATAATTTTTTTTTTAACATAAACTCCTAGAGGTGAAGTAACTGGGATAAAGACACAGCACTTCTTATAGTGTTTAATAATCATTTCTGGTTATTTCCTCAGAAGGTATCCGTGTATTCTTTTACTACCTGAAGCATGGTACAGAGTATTTTAATTTTTATTTATTTTTAACTTTCTCATTGAGGTTAGTATTTTTTCATATGTGAGCTTGACAACTGTATCTTGTTTTGTTAATTGCTGGTTCCTGTCAGTTGCCCATTTTTCCTAATAAGGTGTTCATTTAAAAAAATTGGCTTGTAATAATTCTGTCTGCTTGCCTGCTGTTAACCTTTAGTTGTCATAAATATTTTATATGTTACTAATTGGTCATTTTCGTCAAAATTGAGATTTTTATAAAAATAGAAATATATGACTTAAATTATACTTTTAAATATGACTTGTCTTTAAATCTGGTAATTTCGGTTCTTCAGAAGTAAACTAAAGTAAAACATTATGGAAGATTTAGTTAATCATTATCTGTTCTCTCATCCTCTTAAAAAGCTACTGGTAAAACCCTCCTTGATCACAGAACTAGACATGCATTACAATTCGTAAATATGATCTCACATATTTAAGAGAAAATCCCCTAAGTTGTGTGCGTATCTTCCACGTGTAAACATACAACATCCATCCAGTATTTCTACGACAATTTTAGATGAACTATACTAGGTGTATCTTACAGTTTGATACAACAAAGTCACTTCTGACAATCATTTACATGAAACAGTGAGAGTTAATTCTCCTTTCCCAATCCCCAACTTTGGCCCAGTGACTCACCAGGAATTCTTCCTAAAGGATTCTCTTGGTTCTACTGGGCTTGGTGGTCCCTAATTCCTGTTATGATTCCGTGCTTGAGACATCCTCTTGTTGTTTCTGGAAAAGTGTACTGTGAACTACAAGCTTATGCAATTTCTTAGCCCTTGTATGCCATTCTTAACACACACAAGATGACTTGCTTTCATTTGCAATCATTGTTCTTTGCAGAATACTGTTAAGAGTGTTATTATGATAACTGCCATTTTGCCCATGGGGAAACTAAGAGCCAGAAAGGTTAAGTGACTTACCCAAAGGCATACAGAGAATTGATGGCAGCACCAGGATTCGCAGGTGGGAATCCTTAGAGGTTCTCTGTTGTTAAGAAGGCTCAGCAAGAGGGCCCCTTGGCTGTGTTCTCTTTCTTCCACCTGTCACGTTTTGTTACTCTTTCACGATGCGAAGGATTCTTTAAGAACACGTGACATGCCTATAGTAACAGAAGGGTGGAATAGTGATATCTCTTCTATTTTTTCTTTCTCTTTTAAAATGTATTATTTCGACAACTTGGAAGTAGGTGGGAAATGAAGAAGTCATTCAAGCTTTTTACATGGAACGACCGAATGGAATAAGTGAAGAATCCAGCAGCGTACCCAGTCTTTTCCTTTAGCAGATGGGAAATGCACTCCAGTGAGAAGGATACTCAGGCACTCTCCTCTACTCACGTATGCGTAAATAATAGGAGGTGAAGAATGGATATTAATAGTGTCACAAATAAGTGCCGTGATTTCAAACGTTCTTTTAATTTTTGAGTGACTAAACAACGTAAACAAAAGTCTGTAGGGATACGAGTTTCAAGTTACCCTTCAAGTGTATTCTGTAATACAACTTTTTTTTTTTTTTAACCACTCCAGGACACAGAAATTCTATTAAACTGTTAAATAAAGGTTGTTAGTTAGTTGAAAAGGATTTTTTGGCTTCATGTCTCGGAGAACAGACCCTTTGCTATGTCCTTCTAAAATGAACACTAGCGTCGTTTTCAGTGTAAGATTTTGGGAGTGGTTAGGCAATTCTGCATTTGGGTATGTTTTTGAAAATCAGTGCCCTATTCATAAAAAATACCGGGCTATAACTTAGAAATTACCATCTCCCACTCTCACCATTCCCCCATTTAAGTAAACTTTGTGTTTGTCCTCTTTGGAATACTGTTTGTGGGTAGTTTTCCCCATTTAAAAAATGTGCTTTTGGCTTCTCTTTCTATATAAATTATGAGAAAATGTGATTTTTATAGGGATCTTTGGAAAGCACCTGAAGAATGTGAGGAAAATTGTTGTTCAACTTAATGTAGTGCCCTGATTTGGAACATAAACCTTGTTTTTCTGCCTCCAAATGCTTTTCCAGCAACCCTCTCCCCAAGAAGATATCAGTTATTACCTACCCTCAGGAAGCAGCCTTGTCTTTGAAAGTAATCAGATTAAGAGGGGAACTCAATCCGATTTACCGTAGAAGTAAGTTTTCTTTTTCAAACTTCCAGAAATGACTCAAATACACATTTATCTAATTCGGGGGCTCTGTATGAAGAGGAGGGGGTCCCATTGCCCCCTGGAGGCCCCTCACACCTACATTTTCTTTCTCTTCATTCTGAAGTGCTCCTCCTACACCAGGAAAATTGGGGATAAGAAGAAAAACTCACCCTTTTTAGGCAACCTTAGGCCTTAGATTTCAGAGAGTAATAAAACAGGAAAATCAAGCAAGCAAGCAAAAGGCCCTTCAGTTTACCCCTAAGTCAAGTGGTTGTACAAAATCATAACCCCCCTTCTCTCTGGCTATCACTCCATCTCCTGCCTTTTTACGCCACACCTCTAGCTTTTGATGGTCACATCCCCACTCTACTCAACAAAGGAGGGAGGCTGAGAGATGCTATTTCCAGTGGGCTTCCTCCACCTTCATTCTCGGGGGTGGGGGGACGGGAGGGTAGATGAAATAACATCCCTTGTCAGTTTCCCCTCTGCCTGCTTCCCGGCCGCGGGCAGGGGAGGGGTCTTTCCGCACCCAGACCTGGGACAGCGGAAACCGGTGGGTTCCGCCACCAGGGAGACAAGGAAGGTCAACGTCTGCAAACTTATGTTTTACTAGCATAGCTTGGGCCTTGCATGATGCCACGTGTGATGTGAGTTAGACACTTTCAGGAGAGAAGATACAGGGCTGGCGGGGGCCGGGGGTGGCGGGCGCAGTGCTCAGTACTGGCCTGAGTTGTTCACACCCAGGATGCAGGAAACCTACACCGTCATCACCTGTCCGGTTCTCAGCTGACCCCTTGTCCTCTGAAGGGTCATATTCTTATTCCCAAAAGAACTGGATAAAAGAGTGAGCCTCCTTCAGCCACGGCGCGTGCAGACACAATTTCAGAGGTAAATAGTTACCATGTATAGCGATCAACTCTTCCGGCTCATTTCACTGAAATTCAGGAGTTTGGGGACGCCATGATTGGTGGAGGATTTTGGCAACCCCCGGGCCTGCAGGAGAGCGAAACGCCTGAATTGTCTTATTTAAACCAGATATCTGGCGACATTTATTGATGTTGTTTTGGCAAACATTTTTTTAAAATCCATTTTTTTCAAGTTAAAAGCTCACTTAAATCCTCTTCATATAAGCTTCCGCCCCCTTCCCCACTGGTTCCCCTTCTTCTGCTCTATCTGTTCCCTGGAGATACAAAGACCCGTATTGATGCTAAATAAAAAACAGAAAGAGCAACCTTGATGTCATTTATTTCTCTGAGATTGAACCAAAAAAAATACTACTTTTTCCCTTAGAAAACTGTTTTGGTTTAAAATAAAAACAGTTCAAAAGGTACTTTATATGTGTATCTTCCGTGAGAAAAAACCCTCCCCATCTAGTGATTTTCTCATCTTTTCCCTGTCTGACAAGATCTGTACTGAAATATCTTAAAAAAAAAAAAAAAAAAGAAGAAAAGAAAAGAAAAGAAAAAGGAAAAGAAAAGAAAAAAAAACCGCCCGTGAGCAGCAGAATTCTCCGGCTCAGTTTCTTAGTCTGGGCTAAGCTTCCCCGGGAGGGAGGGGGGGGCGCGCAGAGGGCTCACCCCGGCTTTGGGGCCAGGCTGGTCCCCGCGGTCCCCGAACTCCAGCTGCTGCCTCCTTCATTCGGATCGACCGGGAAGCCCGGGGCCCGCTCCTCCCGGGAATTCGCCCTTGGACCCTGCAATTGTCCCTCCTGTCTGACCTCTGCCGCTCTAAGTCCCAACAAGGTGATCTGGAAAAGCGCCGCTGGCTCCCCGGCAGGCGGGTCCCGACTCTCCAGGTCGCGCCCTCGGCGGCGGTCCTCGGTCCCGGGAGCGCCGAGCCCTCAGCTTCGCGCGGCCGATCTCTGGCTCGGGCAGGGGTTGGGGTAGCGCGGACCCCGCAGCTCCAGGGCGCCCCCTGCTCCCCGCTCCCGCCGCCGAGCGCTCAGCCGGGGTGGAGAGAGAGGCTGTGTCTCCCGCGGGCGCCGCGCGCGAGGACGCGGGATGCCCACCCCGGACCCCAAGCCCTTGGCCGGGTTGCTCTTACTGGGGTTTCGTGTCAGTGCTCACGGGGGATCTGCCGTACAAAGAACTGAAGCGAGAGTGACTAAGAACCAAAAGGCAGCCGGTGAACCTGGGCACAGTGGGTCTTTGTGCTCAGGGGCAAGGACGGCCCAGATGGGAACAGGACTGGACCCCGCGCTGCCGGGAGGGGGACGGTGACCCCGGGGAAGCAGGCAGCGCAGGCCTGGCCGGGAGATGCGCGCCTGCAGACCTTTTAGGAGGTGACACCCGCGGGCGGCAGGGGCCACTCCAGCCTCCCTTCTGGAGCCACTTGATTTTTCCTTCTTAGTGTTTTTGCCCAGAACGTGCGTGTTGCTGCCGTTCTTCCCCCGTGAGAGCGTTTCCCAGAGAACTGAGGGAGCCCGACTCTGGATGCCACACTCTCCCTTTTTCTCCTGGCCGGGAAAGCGAGGAAACGAGCCCAAAGCACCCGCGCTCTCCCCCGCCCGCCTCTTTGGCCTGCTCCATTGAAAAGGCCTTCTCTGAAACTGCAAAGAAAGAGTACAGCTTCAGAGAAACCGGGCAGAGGCTCAAGGGGAAGGGACAAAAAGGACTATCTCTGTCCTCCCCTCTTAGATGTATACAAAAGGCTATGCTCGGATTCTTAGGTCTGTGAAACGCTATTTGAATTGAAACACAATACCGCCTCACAGGGCATGCATGGAAAGTGATTTCAGGCCGTGATAATTTAGGGTAATTCACTTTATTTTATAAACATCACTAACTCATCTTATGCGATAATGCAAAAATATTTAACATTTTCCTTTTGCACTTTTCAGAAAAGTGGATTCTGGATGCAATCACATTTATTAGCAGGTGATTCAAAATGGTGCACCAGAAAGAAAAAGTGACTTAAAAAGAAGTTTAAGGAAAAAATAAGAAAAAAATAAGAAAAAAAACTCTTCTCAACACAGTGTTTTCAAATGGCAAATATGTTTATTCCTGTAGTAGAATGGAAGATTCGAATTGAAAAGTAAAGAAACTTTACATTCCAAGAAGCTATTTGTGTAAAATATATATTCAAAGATATCAATTGTCTATATTTCAACTACATTTAAAAATTCTAAGTACTCCAGAATTGTAAATTATTCCTAAAGCAGAACTAAAGATATTTTCATGATTGCAAAATAAGGCGAATTAAACTTCTTACAAAAAATCGTCTCATGTTTGAAGTGTGTCTTGTTCTATGATTTTGTCTAAACTACCAAAGTTTTCTTGACAAAATAGAAAGATTCATTTGGTTGTGGCAGTTTTTCCGTCTTACCGTTTTAGCAGATGGCTTTCTGTTAAGCTTAGTATCAAATGTGTAAAGCTTTTCCTTAAACAAATTGTGGTCTTAAACTGAGGCATATTGTGTGTATTCTTGACGTTGTGATGGCTGTTTTCTGGTGCGGGGTGGTGTTTCTTTTTAATTTTTAGATTTCTCTAAGTCTGTTAAATTTCACCGTTCTTGTAGTTCTGAGCTAGTAAATCTGCACTTGATCTGGGCCCAAACATATTCTGATTGTAAATAAAAAGTCTTCTTTTATGAGGATGTTCACTTCACAGCTTGAGCAGTGTAATTTTTATACGGGTCCCGGCAATCAATAAAAAAGCCACAGGAGGAATGATTTATCTTGTTGGTTACAGAGACTGTCACCGAGAGAAATTGTAAAAGATCAATTTACACAACCTGGTGTGAGAATGTTATTGATATAACACGGTTGATCAGTTTCTGGTTGTCTATGCACGGGCACTGCAGAGGGGGCACCTCCCTGAGACAGGCCGGCTCACCAAGGTCTTAATAGACTCCGAGCTCCGTAAAAGGGGCTCGGAGCCTGTGGCCCCGGGGGTGGCCCAGTGGCTCGGGGCTCAGGGGACCCAGCACTGGCTGTGCTCCCATCCTTGGCTAAGCGGTGTCAGGCTTCCTTTCCTCCTCCATCTCTTCCTCCTTTTCCTCTCTCTCTCCCTCTCCTTTTTTCCCTCCTACTGTGAGAACTGTTCACTTGGAGACTCCCTGTCTTAATTACAAAGAGCCCTTTTAACCATAGGTCACAGGACTTGGCTCTCTTGACAGGAAATAAGGAAACAAGCTACCTTCCTGGAAAAAAAAATTCAAACTTCCACTTCTCAAATTAGTTAAATGAAGCTTATCAACGGTTGAGCCTTTGACAGTTGGCTAATTGCAGTTGGTACATTAACTACGTTTTAACCAGAGCTGCTTGGGATGTAAGAAAAAAAAAAATAATAAAGCCTAGGCACTTCCAGTGAAAGGCGAAGTGCTGCAACGGTGAAAAAAACCCATTTAAACACATTTAATCTTGGTCTGACTTGCTGTAAATATTATAACACAAAATGGAGTCCTAGGCCACAATTAACATTTTAATTAAATAGATTTACAAGCATTAACATTTTAAAAAATGACACAAGCGTCTTCTTTATATCTAAACTCTCTCTCTCTCTCTTTTGGTTCTACCTTCAAAATGTCCTCTGCCTATACTTTTATATCAAATATGCTACAGAAAAGCCACCTAGTAAATATCTGTTTCCAAGTCTGTGTACACCATTCTCAAATACAGAACTTTTCAAAATGAAGATAAACCTTAGTTGAATTGGTTTATTTTCTGATTTGCATTTCTTTAATATTATTACAGAAGATAGAATATCAGTTCCAGTAAAATAACAAAAACCACCCACTCTAGTAGTTTCCTTATTGAAAAACTATTATAATAAGGTGAGCAGAGAAAAGCAACCAAGATTTAGAAAAATATAATAGTGTTTTTGTGTATTTAATTTGTTATTTGCACGAATATGTAATGTCATTATAATGTGGCCTGAGTTACAGGAATATAAAAGAACGAAAAGTCTAAGAAGACAAATTATTTTGTACTTCCAGCTAAGACTTTTAGCTGTGATTTCAGTAATATTCTCTCATGCTGTTTTTCTTTCTAACAGATTCCACATTTCCTTATATCTATATGTGTGTGTATATATATATCCATATATCCATATATATATAATATTTGAAGTCTGTCTGCTTTTTTCATTTCTTTGGAACATACACTCACACACACACACACACACACACACACACAAATCTTTCACTTGGAAAAATGGAGGAATCCCACGCTTTCAGAACGCCTTTTAAAAGGTAAGGATCGACTAGTTCTATGCATTCTATTAGATCAAATTTTAATTGTTAAATGTCCAGTTAGTATTTATTTGCTTTTGTTTACAGAAGAGTGAACACATGTGATTTTGCTTTCATATTCCTGTATATTAAAACTCCCTAACAGCTCTCATTGTCTTTCATTAGCTAAAATTAGTCCTCAGATCTCTTACCACATTCATTATAAACTCAACACAAACAAAAGACCGCTCACAAAATATGCTTTCCCTTCATCTCTCCTCCACATTCTTTCCTGGCGTGGATAGAAGTTCCTATCTCAGTACCAATGAGGCCTGCGCTCCGGCATCGGACAGTTTTGCTGCTTATTCCTTCTTCAGAACCCTAACTGAATCAGCTCTCATATGACGTAGGCGGCCATATCCCCCCAGCTCTACAGGGGGATCAATGTTCCTCTCCAGACCAGAAAAACAGTGCCTCAATTTCTTCACATCTGAAGAAGACAAGCTTGCTCGCATCTTCAACCGAGGTCTGCTGTTTTCTTTTTTTTTTTTAATGCAGTTTTTATTCCTGCCAAGCTTGTGATGGCCGCAGGCCCTGAAGTGGTCTGGCACTGACTGTTCTCTGCCCTGGTCCTCCTCCCACCTCCACCCCCGCTAACCAGATCAGCCCCTCCCCAGCAGGCATCCTACAGATCCAAGTTAAAATGCAATTTCCTGCTTTTGATAAGCAGACACTATCCAGCCAGAACAAAACAGAACACTCTGATACAATTGTCTCCTGGCCAACGGGGACGCCAGCTCCCACCCTTCAAGTCTCCCCTCCTGTATGCCAAGCAGGAAATGCAATTTCTGATCTTTATTCCTATATTTTTCACCAGACTTTCCAGAAACATATTGACAGGGTCTGCACATGCAAATCAGTCAGGGAGCTGAGGCCAAGGTCTCAATCACGGGATGTTGTAGATGGTCCCACCCACCCTATTAATTTGAACTTTTATGGATACTTACATTCTCGAATAGGCAAATAGTCAGAAGAACTCTAGTTCAACAGCTCCATAAATGTATTTTCAGACCAGACGTAGTTGTCTACCAGAGTAAACCTTACCTTGGGAGGATGTCAAACTACCAACAAATGTGGCCTGACTTTTGCTAGAAGACTTTACCTAGGCGTTATCCAGCTGCATCTCTCTCCTGAAGACTACCAGTTCTTATTTGGTGATCATTAACATTATTTGCTCCCTCTGCTGTTCCTGGGAGACCTAGTGCATACAGCAGGACAGATGGGAGGGAGCTGAGGGATTTATCAATCATTGTGTTTCCTCCACATGCAAAGCACTCTGGGAGCCCCAAAGAAGAACGTAAAAAATGCACTCTCATCTGAGCAAGTTTATAAATCGGTTGGCAAGAAATTATACTCAATGATAAAGAGTCACTGTGAAATTGGATTGAATCGACTAGATGTTTTCCAGGGGAGTGTGACATCAGCAGAATTTGGAATTATCAGGAAAGTTTTCCAAGGTAGAAATGATTTGGATTGAAGAAAGGAAGAATGGACAGGATTAGAGGTGAAGAAAGAGCAGAAGAGATGATGTTGGAGGCAGGAATGAGTTTAGCAGGGCCCACAGTCCATATTATGGTGGGAGTCCATATTATGGTGGGGTCCATATTATGATGGGGTCCATATTATGATTACGTCCATATTAAGGTGGAGTCCATATTATGATGGGGTCCATATTACCTACTGGGTAGTGATGGGAAGCAGATTGGAAAGACAGGAGGCCTGATTTGATTGGGGAACATATCCATAGTTTGGGGCATGTATTAGTAAGAAATTGGAATCATTTTAAGTAAAATGCCCAATAGGAAGTTAAACACTGACTAGACCTTGGTTGAAAGAGTAAAGACAGATGATACACATGTGGAGTCATAAAGAGTTTAATTTAATGGATAAATCCAATAAGGCATGAACGTAGGCTGTATCTATATGCATTTAATCTGGGTTTGAGGAGGAATGGGATACATTTAGCTGCATCCTTTTAATTCTTAATGATAAAAGCAGTGTATGCAAATTAAAGTGGCATAGAAATAGCATACAAATATGATGTATGCCATTTAAAATACGTAAAATGACATGTTTTTAGACTGAACCAGGCTCTTTATTATGTTTCTGAAAGTAAAGGACTCATTCTATTCTAACATATATGTATATTTTGATAAACCATAAAGATGTGTGCACAGAGAAACATGAAGAATCAACCTCTCTTACCACTAAAACAAAGTTCCACGTCATAGAAGCTCTCCACGCTGAACTCTCATTTCACAACCAGGAGTTTGTGAACACAGAAAAAATCTTTTGAGGAAAAAAGGAGTTGTTGAGTGAATGATGGATGTAATAAAAGCAGGACTCAGGGTCAAATGATCAGGCAACAAATTTCAAGCATGTAACTGGGTACCAGGGTGCTCATCAAAGCCTGGCTTGTTTAAGAGAGCTAGGAAGATTTTTCTCAAATAGTAACTTTAATTTGATTTTTGCCAGAATTAGCTATGAAAATAAAGAAAATAAACTCTGTATGTAACAAACATTCTAATGACAAGGAATTTAACTATTGATAGTATGGTCAGCTCAATTATGAAATTCTTTTCTTTTTTAATAAATTTATTTATTTATTTTTGGCTGCGTTGGGTCTTTGTTGCTGTGCGTGAGCTTTCTCTAGTTGTGGTGAGCAAGGGCTACTTTCTGTTGCGGTGCGCAGGCTTCTCATTGCGGTGGCTTCTCTTGTTGCGGAGCACGGGCTCTAGGCGCGCGGGCTTCAGTAGTTGTGGCACGTGGGCTCAGTAGCCGTGGCTCGCGGGCTCTAGGGTGCAAGCTCAGTGTTGTGGCGCACGGGCTTAGCTGCTCTGCGGCACGTGGGAACTTCCCAGACCAGGGCTCGAACCGTGTCCCCTGCATTGGCAGGCAGATTCTTAACCACTGCGCCACCAGGGAAGTCCCATGAATTTATTTTCTGATCACGTACAGCATACTTTAATTTTAATTCAAATCAATACCACTCAAGACAGACATACGTAACGTCGGTTGAGCAAAACTGAGAACAAACTTGTTACAAAAATTGACTTTGAAACTCTTTACGAAACAAATGCATAGAGGCATAAGCGGCAGTTTACTCCTTTCCAGAAGGTCTGATCTGCTTTTGGGTGACAGAACTTTAAATCATTCGGGGCACACTTTTATTTGGATTGAACAGGAAGGTCTACTCACATTTGATTTATTTTTATCATGAGATTTTAGTGAGTGGTGGCATTGGTCCTTTTTTTTTATTGTGGAAAAACATGCATAACATAAAATGTACCATTTAAATCCTGTTTAAATGTACCATGTTAAATCATGTTAAATACAGCTCAGTGGCATTAAAGACATTCACATTGTTGCATAACCATCACCACCTTCCATCTGAGAACCATTTTCCTCCTTCCAAACGGAAACTCTGCCTGTTAAACACTAACTCTCCACATCCCTCCCCAGAACCCCTGGAACCCACCCTTCTACTTTCTGTGGATTTGACTGCCATGCGTACTTCAGATAAGTGGAATCATACACTATGTGTCCTTTTGTGACAGGCTGAGTTCATTTAACATAATGTTTTCATTTCATCCATGTTGTAGCAGGTGTCAGAATTTCCTTCCTTTTTAGGACTGAATAATATTCCATTGTATGGACTGAACACACATTGTTCATTCATTCACCTTTCAACAGAGTTTGGGTTATTTCCACCTTTTGGCTTTTGTCAGTAATGCTGCTGTGAACATGAGTAAACAAGTATCTGTTTGAACCTCTGTTTTCGTTTCTTTCCAGCATGAACCCGGAAGTGGAATCACTGGATCGTATGGTAATTCTATGTTTAAGTTTCTGAGGAACCTCCATACTGTTTTCCCCAGTGGCTGCACCACGTCACACTCCCACCAGCAGTGCACAAAGTTTCCAATTTCTCCACATGCTGATCAACACTTCTTTTCTGATGTTTTGTTTTAGTTTTTTTGTTTTTTGTGTATGGTAGTCACCATCCTAGTCAGTGTGGGTACTTGTCCTTCAAAATCCTCTTTTCCGTGTGAAGTGGAGCACACATCATTTAGTTTTAGCTGATTTCTAAAGATTAAAATCTAAGTATATACTGAGGAAGCACAAACCCCAGGAGATGAAGGCAAAGCATGATTCTTTTCTTCTTCTTCGAGAGTGTGTGTAATAGTGCAAGCATCATGTCATTGTGTACGTGTGCAGAGAGGGAGGTGCCCACCTGCAGGGCTGTTCACTGCCTTCAAGGCACATTAATGCACTCGAGTCTCAGGGTCTTGGAGCAACTCTTGAATCTAGGGCAATGAGAATATATGTATGTTTATGGATGGTCCCTTTGGTTGGTACTTGGGGAAAGCTCCTTTCCTCAGACACTGAGATATGTCCTCACCCTGATTTCTTCAGCTCTTTCTCCTCTCTCCACCTCGTCATACTCACTTGAGAAACAAGAAAGTTACTTCTTATTTAGGTATATTTTTTTTCTTTGCATGATTCTAGACCAATGCCCAATATTCTTTCAGTCAAATAGCTTCAAAGTCAAGCTGAAGGACAAGCTCATTGGCAAAAGTCAGTGTATTTCACCACGAAACAAGAAACCTTTCTCCATCTTTTGGGGTCCCCAGCTGTATCTTTATCCAGAAACCCCAGGAATCCCACCATCTGACCAGGCTGAGTTCTCGGTACACGTGGAATCAAACAGTTACCTGGAAAAAGATGTGCTGGCTTGTGAAACGCTGGAGAGGAGGTGGAGAGAAGGGGTAGGGTCCGATGCGGAAACAAAGAAATTTGGGATGAGGGGCCCCCAGTAGGAGAGCTTTGAAAAACAGAATCAAAATCCCTGGGGAGAGGCTAATATAAGCAGCCCTACCTGCTTCTTATGTTTGAGTCAGGCTAAGGTTTTCCAGCAATGGAGACTTTTAATCATCTATGGGGTAAAAAAGGGCAAATCGGGCTTGTAAGGAATGTAATAAAGACCAGATACAGTCCTTTGTCTCACAAGCCCGCAGTGTAGTAATGTCCACATCCAGTAAGGCTGTGCTGGGTATACATGGATCATAGAAACATGATTTCAATGTTCACTCTTAAGACACAACATTCATAAAGTACTCAAAAAATCCACTTCCTTGAGCCATGTAATTTGAGCACATGTCTTAGGGAAATGTAACAACAGAGATGAATTTTTAAAATATCACTTTCTTCATCATCAAGAAAGGTTGTGTTTTTGAATATGTAAGAATGATATTGAGAATACTGTTATACACGTAAATCCTTCATCCTGCTTGTGCATTTCTTTTTTTCCACACGGAAAGCCATGTTGGAGAACTTTCACTGAAGCTACGTTTTTTTTTGTTTTTTGTTTTTAAATCACAGAAGAGAAAGCCAATAAAATTATTTAATGTGTATTTGAAAAAAATGTTTAAGTAAGAAAATAGTTGAAATAGTACCTTGCTATTCTCTCTGTGAAACTTCAGAGTTGCATGAAATAATGGCAGATAAGAGCTATCTAAAAAGAAATGTCTGATATTAATGGGAAATGCTGACTCTCTGTTTCTTTAACAGCACAAACATTTAAACCTTCTTTCTAAAGCAAAGGGAGAGAGTAAGAGAGAGATTTTGGGGATGGGAAACAGAAGGGGCTACCAAAAATCTATCTTTCAATTCCAGTAGGTCTTAATGTTTAAAAATCTCTGAAGTTTTCTTGTACGTTATGAAAAGCTACAAATTTATCTTTTTCCATTTTCCCAAAGGAGGTTGACCCAAATCCAACAGCAGCAGTTGAAAAATTTCTCTCAGCTTTATTAAATGGCCCCTACAGAGCCCAGCTTAAAATTAAAAGCTCCCCCTACCAGAGGGAATATATGTGACTTTAATAACTGAAATGTGTTTTTACTTTCTATTACAGAGGTCAAAAGGTTTCTAAACAAACCAAATTTATCAATTATTTAGAGTTGATTTCTTCTGAAGTGGTATTTCTGGGATATTATTTGGTGGATAAATTCAATGTTCTAGAGCCAACAGCAGTATTTTATTCATAACAAATTCCCACTAAACTGAATTTGCTGGGGGAACTTAATTTCCACTATCGTGTTTGCACTGTAGAAATATCAGGCGAGGTGTTATAGGGCCTAACTAGTGGGCTTTTCAAAGAAATATTCCCTCTAAGCACGTTTATTCAGCACCTCCTTGCTTTCTGTTTATTGCTTAAGAAATGAACTAACTTCTCTATCTTCTGGGATTCAATTTTTTTTTTAGCTCCTGAAATATTTTTCAAAACCGCAGAGACACCTTGAAAGTTAAAAACAATATCTTAAATGACATTGTCATCCTAGCAGCCAAAGAAAATGAGATTGTCATCAAGATTTTGATTAAAGAGAGTTTTTTTTTTCAAATGAAGGAGACCCAGGTTTATGTGCCCACAAGCGTGTGCCGACAAGCATGTGTGTGTCTGTGCGTGTGTGCGTGTGTATGTACTTGGGGTGAGTCAGGGTCTCTCTGCAAAAATTCTCCTGGAATCTTGATGGACTACTTGGTGTAGGGCTCTATGTTAGAGAATTCAATAACAGTTTATAGAGCAACTCCTCTAGATTCTTAACACAGCGCATAGCCCATGTAAATATTATGTTTATTATATACTAACTAAACATATATTGGGTTTCTGCCTAAAGTCTGCCATTTGGTGTATGCAGAAAACATTATAGAACAGTTCATAAATTCATTTGAAGCTGTGTTAAATGAAAACAGCCATCCAGAAGCTGAAATTTTTTCATCTTTAAAATAGCAGCCTTCGCAGCTCAAAAGCGGTAGGTTTATTTACGCTGGTGAATGCAACGCCCCCAAAGAAATCAAGGAGCAAGGCTGCATATTCTGTTTTAATGAAAGCAAATTTCGTTATGGCAAAAGACTGAGTTAGATTTTCCTTATCAATATGGACCTTTATTTTATTGTTTTTATTATTATAATTATTGATTTTATTTCAGGGGCAGAATCAGGGAGAAAGAAAAAAAAAAAAGCTTTTCTTTCCCCGATACCTATTAGCCTGCTCAAGATGGAAATAACAGCAATTAGGTTTTCTAGATGTCCACTGATAAAGATAAATGAGAAATGAAGGCGGAAAGAGGGAAGGGACAAGCACGGGTGAGACATTCTACCTCTCCAGGAATTGGGTGGCTGGGGGGCGCTGGTCAGAGGCTCGACCACTCGCACCTCTGAATGGCTGGCTGGCATCCATCTGGCACCCTCGGAGATGCCCCCAAAGGCTACTGGCCACCCTTGTGTGGGCGTGGTCTCCGGAGGTGAGTTGTGGGCTCTTTGAGTATGAAGAGGGGAAGAGGTGGTACCCGCGTGGAGACCAACTGGAGGGTTTGAACCTGTGCACCTCATTCCTGGAACTGGTTCACGGTAGGTTTGGCTGAATCCAACTCCAAACATAACATTTGGGATTTTCACCAGTTCACTGAGTTGACAATTTCAGCCCTGCAGAAATAGAAGACAGAGTGTTCTCTGCCACTGCTGTCATTTTTTGTCACCATGTCTCGAAGTGCTTATTAAAGTACCTTTGATTGTAAGCAAGGCTTGGAAACTAACACTGCACGGAAGAGGGATTGGGCTGTTTTGGTAACAGTTTTCGTGGGGATGCTGGGATTGCAGGTGTTGTTACCAAATCAATAAACCAACATCTTTTGCTCCACGAGCAGGGACTTCTATCTGTTTGGTTCACAGACTTATCTCTAGCACCTGAAACAGTGGTAGTCACATAGGATGTGCTCCGCTAAGAGTATAGTGACTGAAGCGTCCAATCTGTTATTTAAACAGTGATTGTAAACCTCAAAGTTACGAACATTTTCCCAAATGTTCACCATTGCACTGGGAACGGAATGCTTCTGGCTTCAGACTTTATATAGTAGCTGAGCCTTTACTCTTTGTACAGAAAAAAGAAACTTAACCCTATGCGGGCAGATCCTCATTGGACCCTGTTTATGGAAAGTCATCTCTCGAGAGGAGCAGGGGCCATCAGTTGCTGGAGTATCAGGTCAGTATCTGATAAATCCTCCCTTGTGGAGAACTGAGTGGTAACAAGGGGGAAAGATCCGTTCTTTCTGGTGGCTTTTTAAGAATTTGCATTTGCATCTACTCAGCTATGCAACCACCCATGGGGGTGGTTCCTTGTGAGGTTATAGCAGCCTGGCTCCTAAAAGTATTTACTACAACTCAGAGATTCCAGAATTCTTACTGTTTTCACTGATGCTCCTCCCGTACATCATTTGAATGCTCAGGTAGATTAAACTTCATGCTGAGAACTGTACACGGCAAAACCCCAATGAGATTAGTAAGTAAAGAATGCACCTTCTCATATATAAAATAGATAAACAAGGTTCTACTGTGTAGCACAGGGAACAATAATCAATATCTTGTAATAACCTATAATGGAAAAGAATCAGAAAGAGAATATATATACATGTATAATTGAATCACTTTGCTGTACACCTAAAACATTGTAAATCAACTTATACCTCAAAAAAAAATAAAAACTAAAAAAGTTATAAAAGAAAAAAAAAAAAGAATACACCCTCTCAAACCCAGAAGGAGGGTCCAGGGACCAGATCTTGATGCTATTAAGATGGCACATGACCTTGGTCCCTCCCTTTCCCACTCTAAGGGTTTGCAGTGCCTACACTATCCAGATGTTTGATATTTTTAGACATGAACAAAGATCATGAATGTAATGATTGTTTTTATCCTCGATGGTGCTTGCATTTGTGGTCGATGATTGTGCGCAGGGTGAGGGCCAGATCAGTGCTTTCGAAATCTCAGTAGAAGGACAAGATATCTGAGCAACAGCTACCTTTTTGGCTGCTTTAACAGGAAACGCTCCAACCCAAACAAGGATGACCAGACTCTAGGGAAGCACCTTGGTTCCTGAACCTGTTCTGAGGCTCTCCTGCTGGGTACGTGACTGCAGGAGAAACAGAAGGGGAAGCACAGCCCCCGCCCTAAGATTCTTCTCGGCCCCTACCTTGCCCACCAGGTCTGTCCTCAGGGGAGGATGCGGAAGTAGTTTTGAATATTGTTACTACATAGATAGTTGCGGCTTTAGGTGCTTCCCTGGAGCACTGCCACCTCTGAATGAAATCCCGGTGTCTCCCGGCTCCTACATCCTGTACTAACTACTGTAGAACAGTCAGCCATCCTCCGGTAGAACGTGCAAACAGAAGTAGATCCTGAAAACTGGGGGTTTTCTTGAGTTCTTGCCTGCTCATTCAGTTAATCCTTCTCTTCAGTCTTGGTTGCAGGTAAAAAGAGAAAGGACCCTGTACCATGTCATTTGCTGAGCTGGAAAGAAATGAAGCGACATACGGATCCCTTTTTAAGAAATGTGACAGTAACAAGACATGGCGCCGTGTGAAGACAAAATAGAGACGTCAGCGTTTGGAATGATGCTAATGATTTTTATTACTAATCTTAATATAATTTTCCAGTTAAAGAACAGTGTTCCTAAGTACAGGAGAAAAAAGTAAAAAAATTGTGATCAATTGGACTTTAAAAATTATCTGTAGTTGTCTCATCAATCAATCAATAGCCAATTAGCACACTTGTGTCCCAGCGTGAATAACACATGCCCTCCCCCAGCAATCCCCATAAACACACACACACACACACACACACACACACACACACACATGCCTACTGTCTGTCAGGACAAATGTACTGTCACACCACTATCTATAAAGAGGTTCATGGAAACATACAGAACCCGTGAATGTGTAAAGTGCTGACGGGGCAGCCCCTGTCAATGTGAATTCTTACTCCCTATTTCGGTTCTCAGACCCAGTTGACCAAACTTGCCTCTGATATTTACAACGTAGGAAGACACTAGCTTTAATGGAGATCTTATGCCTAATTCCTAACAGTTTGTAAAAGTTGCTCAGTGAGTGTTTTGGTGTATTTGGATTCTATCTTCTACGGATAAATATTTTACCCAGTTGTCATGATTCTCTTAACGGGGAGACAAGGAGATACTAGATGAATCCAAGTGTCGTTGGAGGCAAGCTGATAACTTCTAGAGAGAAGTGTTGATTTTATTTGCAACACAGAGCCTGTAAGCCTTTCATTTTTCTAAGACTTCGATGGTGGAAATAATGAGTACTTGTCCTTACACACAAATACCAGCCAAAAGTCCCTACGCCATTCTGTTTTGCACATTCTTTAAACAATGGTAGGGGTTCTGAGATAGTGTAACTTTATCTTTCATTATTGCCAATTATTTAGGAAAGAACACCCCAGGTTGAAGGCTGTGGACTGAGTGTTTGTGTCCCCTCCCTCCAAATTCATATGTGGAAGCCTAATCCCTCATGCGATGGCATTTGGAAGTGGGCCTTTGGGAAGAGATTGGGTCCTGAATGTGGAGCTCTCACGATGGAATTAGAAGTAATAGACTCAAACTATTACACTTAGAATGGATAAACAACAAGGTGCTACTGTATAGCACAGGGAACCATATCCAATCTCCTGGGATAAACCATATCGGAAAAGAATATTAAAAAAGACTGTACATATGTGTATAACTGAGTCACTTTGCTGTACAGCAGAAATTAGCACAACACTGTAAATCAACTGTACTTCCATAAAAAAAAAGAAGCCACACAAGAGAGATGACGGCTCTCTCCACCACATGAGAACACAGAGAGAAGATAGCCATCTGCAAGCCAGGAGGTGGGTCCTCCCCAGGAAAAGAATCTTGTTCCTGCACCCTGCAGCTTCCAGAACCATGAGAAACAAACGTCTGTTGTTGAAGTCTCCCCAGCCTCTGGCATTTTGTGACTAAGACACTGGCTAACTTGGCTTGGGGTGAGGAAGCTTTACAGAGGACCACAGACTACACGTTCAGATGTGGCAATCCAGAAGGTCACTGCCATTTAGGGCCGTCAAAAGGAGTGAATTCTCTTCGTCCCTTTAATTTGGAAAACGTTCTATTATGAGATCATCATGATCTTCGCGGTCAGGTCCTGGGTACCCCGTAGGTGGCAGGTGCTGGGGACCTCTGTGTGTGGGCTAAAGTGTCCACCCCGCAAGTCAGCTGCCAGCCTCCCTGCCCCCAACTCACTGCCTCCAGGAAGGAGCTTCTAAGTGTAGGCACACTTAGCTTCTAAGTGTAGGCACACTTACCTGTGTGCCTTCTAAGTGTAGGCACACAGGTAAGTGTAGGCACACTTACCTGCTGGTAAGTGTAGGCACACTTACCTGCTGGTAAGTGTAGATTTTTCCACCAGGTAAGGCCACTGTAAGTTAAAACTCAGACCCATAGATATTCTCTGCTCTTTCTTTCCTGCTGGCTGCAGAAAGGGTAATCAGCCTACTGGTCTACCTTTCCCTTTCATCACTCCAGCCCCCACTGCATTACACACACACTCTCTCACACACGCGTGTGCACACACACACTCACATACACATGTGCACACTCACACACATGCGCACACACTCATACACACATGTGCACGCAATACACACTCGCATATGCAGACACACTCATACACACACTCACACATGCACACACTACACACTCACATACGCACACACAGACACACTCACACACATGAGCACACACATACACACACATGCACACAATACACACTCACATATGCACACACAGAGACACACTCATACACACTCACATACATGCATACACTCACACATGCGCACACACAATACACACTCACACTCATACACACTCTCACACACACATGCACACACTCACATATGCACACACATGCACACACACACACACACACACTCACACACACACCTGGCTCAGCCTCCTCCCTTCATCTCTTGTATCTGCTGCCCTACTTGGAGGGCGTAGACTGACAGATGGGTTTTGAGCTCCAGCCTCACAGGGAAGGGTTATTTTTATTTGCTGCTGCCACTTGAACATATGTCCCTCAGGGACTTTGTATGGAAGAGTTACTATGTCTTCGGCAGGATTCAGGCATTCTCGGGGCCCTTGGGCTAATTCTGTCAAAGACTCATGGTAGCCTTTATCAGACTTTTTACCCTCACTCTCCTCTAATGGTCTAGAAAGGAGTTAGCATCTCCATTTGACAGGTGAGAAAACTGAGGTTCAAGGCTTGCTGAAGCTCAGCTAAATGGGGGAATAGAAAACAAAGACGTGAACAAAACCCAAAGTACAATTTCAGTATTTATCAGTGCTATAAAGATGATAAGGTGGGCGAGGGCAGAGTCAGTGATGGGGGGTTGCTGATTAGTGCTGGTTGTGGGGACGGCTTGGAACTCATGAAGGGTCATTCTGGCTAGCAGTTGAATGGGTCCTGGGTTGAGGTCACCTAGGACTGATTGAACTCTCAGCAGGGCAATTCAATCAATACATATGCCTACAGAATTTGTTCCACCCACTGTATAAGCTTTGCTTGTGTTCATGAAAACTGTCTCACCTGTGCACGTTTTTATTCTTGTGAATTAAAATGTAAGGCTATGTGTTCATGGGCTAAATAAATGTTAACAATCATGTTCTTTAATCAAAATGTAGTTTTCCAAGATATTATAGCTTGGTGTCAAAGGCCAATGTAGGGTGTAATGGAAGTGGGGAAAGCCTCAAGGACTTATGGAAATGCTCAGGAATGAAACGGTTCCACGAGCTGTGTTGACACAGTCTGAATGTTTGCACACACTACTGCTTGCTCATGTGGTGCCTTTGTGCAAATTAGGAAAACCTGCCCGTTGCTCCTGGGATGACCCAGCCCCTTGCCCAATCACAAGGCTGGGTGAGCCAGGAATGGGCTGTATTTCAGCTTACCCTTCCCCCCTCAACCAGATGCCCTTAAGCAGAGCGGGCATGGTGTCCATAACCCTGTAACAGTAGGGTGTCCATAACCCTGTAACCCTGACGTTTCAGGCAATAGTAATAATTCCTTACACTCCGGTGGTGCAGCAAAGCAATTGTACAAATGCCATCACGTTAATTCCCCAAATCATGTTGAGTGATGAATGCGGCAAAGATCCTTATTTTATAGTTATTGGACCAAGGTACAGAGATGGTAAGTGACTTCCCGGAAGTCACACTGATCCTAGGTGGCTCTGGCCAGAAGTGGAGGTTAGTGACCCTTGGCCTTTTTCTTCCAGATGTATTGGAATCATCCAGGCTAGAGACAACCGTCAGTTCATTGCCTTTGTCATTTGTCATTCAAGATCACAAGTTCTTGAGGGAAGGGCTCTGCCTCACTCATCCTTGTGTTTCGCAAACCTATCATAATATTGGACACATACTAAGTATGCAATGAATGTTTGTTACACGAATGACAGAAAGCATTGGTTGTTTGGGTTGTGTCATTACAGACGTGTTCTGTGGAGACATTTGGCTGCAAAGGATGGCTGCAAAGGGTGACTGCAATGCTTCACTGCCTTTTTCTGCTGCTAAATCTGTAGGCGTGGTCAGCATTCCACAGGACCTTCGGATTTTCTGCAAAAGCCAGTTCACAGCTGCCTCGGTCAAAGCTCTGTGGGAAACAGAAGAAAGCTCAGATACTAAATAGACAGATGCAGGTCTGGGAGGCTGCTCAGAAGGCAATGAATCTGCACCTTCTGCTGCCTTCAGAAAAGTGATGTCATAGAAAGGACGACATCTGAAAGCCTGGGCTCCTTTAGAGATGCCGCACGGTCACTGAGGTTTTCCCCCCGGGTGCTGCCTGCTGTTTTCCCTAACGTATCTGTCAGGCCCTTCAGAAAATGGAAAAAATAACCTTGCAGGGCTCAGAATAAACCAGCTCAGGTCCCTCCCCCAGCCATTTGTTGGGTTATTACTAACGTTCAGTTAGAACCTTTGGAGCCTCCACGAGAAGACTTAGCTTCTCCTGGTGTCCTCAGCTACGTGAATTCCCATCTGAAGATGCTCCCAAGATTACGAGTGAAGTGTCGGAATTCATCAGCCACATGGGTAGTTTCAATCCTCATAAAAGCGAAGGGCCTTCTGTGAATAGCTCCCAGTCGAAATCATGAAAATCACACCCAAGTTGATTTTCCATAGGTCTAAAAATATGGGGAACCAGTGAGTTACTTTTACGCAGCTCAGAATAATGTCATAATTGAACGATCTATAAACGGCATTATGCAAAGGAACATTGAACAAATGCAGCTGAATGCTCCTCTATTGGAATCTTTTCTTTCTCACAATTAAATGTCATTATGAGGGATTCTACTCTATTTTATACGTAATCAGGACTTGTAAAGTCTCCATATAAACACCATTTTTATTTGATCAGAGTTCATTATGAGAAGAAACTACGGTATAGAAAAATGTCTGAAATTATACTCTGGACTCAAAGTCAGGATTTAGTAAATGGAAGGGAAAGATGGCTGCCTTGCCAAGCAGGCATACCTTTGCAATCTGGTGCATTTCCTTATGTGGCCTTGCTCGGGCTTATAAACCACCGGAATCAATTTCTTTTAAAAACACGTTTTTCAGAAACTTATTACGCACTTTAGAGATATATTATATACCTTCAGCGGCAAAAGAAGAAAAATTACAGGTGCAGAAGCAGCCCATTTTTCTAGCAGCTGAAAATGATGCTGTGTACTAGTCACAGGAGAACAGTAAAAATTACATTCCGACAGCAACAGGGCAGAAGCCTACAGAGGCACAGCCGGGCGAGTGGCACGGCCAGGGAGTGTGCTAATAAATCAAGATAATTCTCTGCCTGCCTTGAACTTAGACCCGGCTACAATTCACTGGTACAGCCGGAAAAAAAGTCTGTTAGTGGAACTCAGCTTCACTGGGGGGACGTGATTAGTCACTGGGCAGATTGAGCCTCGATTGCATCTAAATGGTCCACTTTATGAACCATTTATCTTCTGCTCAGACCATTTTCATTACACCAAAAACTGATGCTGAGCCACCAGCTGTAAGATACAGCCCGGTGAAAATTAATAACCTTTCCCCCCCTTCCGCAGGACTCCTGCATATGTGAGCAGCAGCATTTATCCCTGTTTTGTTGCTATTTGCATCCCAGCATCCCTGGCACTCTTTCAATTTTCTCAAGTCTCTTAGCCTTTGCCCCCTGTTTCGCTTTTGCAACACAAACAATCCATCCTGTGCATTTGAAATTCTCTCAGCGCCCTGACATCATGCTAGAGCCCTAGAGCAGGAAGCAGTTTACACAGAAAGGGCTCTTATTAATTCCTCTGTCCTGCTTTCCTGCTAAAATATAGGGATCTTGAGATTACTGCTGGGTCCCTTAAAGACCATTTAGAGCTGTGCAATTTAAAAAAGGAGACCTTTATTAATACCTGCTTAGGCTGCTGACTGGGGAGGGCAGAGGAGGGCTGGCTGTGATGGAAGATAGCCTCGCACTGAAGCAGAGTCACGTGACCTGTAATTCATGGCAGCCTATTGAGTGTTGCCTGGCCACTGAGATATACGCTGATATGATTACAATAACATACAATGAAATTATGGAGTATTAATGGCGCTTAACCACTGTCAGGCATTATGCAGAATTAACAGGAGTCTTTCTCAGAGCAGACATAGTTTTGATAGAGCTGATTAAGGATTTGGTTACCTAAGAAAGCTCATTATGGTATTAATTGGGATACAATGAGCCCAAAGTGTGATGTGTTGGCACAGTTCTGCATGGGGCCGCATGTACTGGGGCTCATTGCCTCAGCCCCGGAGTTGGGGGACGCCATACAATTTTGGTTTCCTGGAGCAGGTTTTTGTGTGGACTTCCATCTTACTTTCTTTCTCTCTGGAAGCACGCTGAGAAGATTTTGATAACTAGTTTTCTGTATCCATAACAAAGGCTAGCCTGTCACTAGATTGCTAACAAGTTTACAGAGAAATATTTTACATCGGAGGGAGGATTTTGTGATGGTTTCTGAAATTCTTCAAAAGAGCTCTTTTGTTGTTTTTAAACAGATATTGTGAAGTTGAGGCCAAAGGCAGAATGGTCCATTCAAGGGCATTTTAAGTTTGTGACTGTATTACCCTTTGCACGTTTATTCTTCAATATATGTCACATGATGGCAGTTGGGAGAAAACTCACGAATTCTTCCCTTTTATTAATAGCCTTAATATACCATTTATTTAAATATTATGTCTATATGCACAGCTTTAACACGTGCATGTCTTTACCTTTTTGGAAGCTGGTTTCTTTTTTTAAAATTTTTATTGGGGTATAGTTGATTTACAATGTGTTAGTTTCAGGTGTACAACAAAGTGAATCAGCTATATGTATACATATATCCACTCTTTTTTTTTTTTTTAGATTCTTTTCCCATATAGGCCATTACAGAGTATTGAGTAGAGTTCCCTGTGCTATACAGCAGATTTTTATTAGTTACCTATATATATATATACGTATATATATATATATATATATACCAATAGTAGTGTGTATATGTTAGTTCCCATCTCCTAATTTATCCCTCCCCTCCCATCTCCTAGTAACCATAAGTTTGTTTGCTTCATCTGTGACTCTACTTTTGTTTCGTAAGTAAGTTCATTTGTAGCCTTTTTTTAGATTCCACATATAAGTGATAGCGTATGGTATTTGTCTTTCTCTGTCTGACTTCACTTAGTATGATAATCTCTAGGTCCATCCATGTTGCTGCAAATGACATTATTTCATTCCTTTATATGGCTGAGTAGTATTCTATTGTATATATGTACCACATCTTCTTTATCCATTCCTCTGTTGATGGACTACTTCCTCCCTTTCTTTAAAAAAAATTCCTTTTCTATCATGGCTGATCTTTGATAAGGAGATTCTTGCCTTTGGAGCACTGCATTAGTTCCTTCTGCCAGACAGGATGCTTTTAGAGATAGCATAAGGAGACATTAGAGGATGCTTTTGGAGGTGGACCATTTGGTGACGGGACCCGAGGTCAAAATGAGCCACTGACCAGCATGAACATGGTCATGAACCATGAACATGGATCAGTTTCAGGTCTTTCCTTTGTCATCACTCTGCGTAGAGCCCACCCTGGGCAGCTGGGACCACGGCCTGACTGTCAACTCCACTGTGATGAGCTCCATGCCCATCTCTGCAGAGGCACTGAGCCCCAGGCTGATCTGCAAGATGGCCACATGGAGTCCATGAGTTGTGTCCATTCATTTTGTCTAGATGCGGCCTCAGTTGACCAGTTGGGTGTGTGCGGCCCGTCTGCCTGACAGCTGCTAACTGTCAACGGGACTCATGTAGCCATGGAAAGTTGCAGACTTTGGAACACTCAAGGGCACGGACCAAATTCCTTGGAGAGAGAGGTTTTCACGAGGATGTCTGGGGGCTCTGATGAGCCTACTCTCACTGGTCTCCTTTTTCACAAACTTCTGGCCAAAATGAAAGAACCAAGCCCCAACTCAAAACCTCGGGGAAACAACCACTGTCAAAACTATGTTAAGTATTAAAGTTTCAAAGTTAGGGAGAACCCGGGAGATTGCATGCATATTAATGAAGTCTTTGGTGCCACTGGCCTCAGATGCCTCTCTTCAAGAGTTTGGATCTGACTATAAGTTTAGAAGTTGAAAGAGAGAAAGACAACTTTTTGGACTCTCAACATACTAAACTAGCCAAGGTTGTCTCCAGTGAGAGAATGCAAATGACTACATTTTTAAAAATAAATAATTACAGCATTAAATTGAGGGATGTGAGGAAAGGATTAGCTTTCATCTTGCTTTTTGGGGCCAATACTTTTCTTTAAATCAAGTTGACAAAACATGAGGGGCACTTCCAAAGAGTATCTCTGCTTTGTGTTACAAAATAAGGCAATTGAGGAACTCTTTTCCAGGGGCTATTTTTATTAATAGTTTATATTTTTACTATAATGGTGCATAATCTTGATGTAGAATTTATAAACCTACGTAGGCGTAGTAGTAAGATTAGAAGTTTCAGAAAATAGTGATTTTTCTGGTAATGACTTTCTCTGCTACCATGGCCAACAGAAGATTTCTACTGTTCTGGGGGAAATCAGCTGGTAGCAACTTTGGTAGCCAGAACCTCAGTGAGTGCAGTTTGACAAGGAGATAAGAAGAATCAAGGCGGATATAGTATAAGCAAATTTTAAAGAGTTGCATGAAAAAGAATATATATATATATATTTATATATATGTATAACTGAATCACTTTGCTGTGCACCTGAAACATTGTAAATTAACTATACTTCAATAAAGAAGAATGCTACTTAAAACAAACAAACAAACAAACAAAAAGTGAGTTGGAAATGGCTTACCTGCATGGCATATGTAGACAGCAAATACAAGGGCTGTGGGCAGGGAAAGGCTGGTCTCCCTCCCTCCAGATATTTATGCTCACGTGTTCCCTCTGCCAGGCCTCTGGCCTCCTGTCCACAGAGGAACGTGCCTACAGCAGAGTCCAAGGACAGGAATAAGGATCTCATGGAAGGTGACCAACACCCCCTCGGAGGCGTGGATGGCTTGGTACAAAAGCTGGAAGAAAAACAAAATTCTTTGCTGGGGCGCTGCTGGGAGTGGCAAAGGTCACTTAAAAGGAGAAGGATGGGCAGCATTTCTTAATTTGCTTCTGAGTGGATGTGAGGTTATCTCCTTCATACAAGCATTAGGACGAGGCTCTCACAAACCGCTATGATGTTTAGGTATGTCAATTTGAGAACTAGATCATTACAGTCGTTCTTGGAGACTGTGTGAGTTTGCGGTGACTCTGAAAGATTATGAGTTACGTCCAAACCAAAGCTTCCGTAAGATAGGAACTAACTCAGTAGGTTGGTAGGCAAACACCAGTGTTCACTGAGTGTTTGCTACCTTTCAGGCACAATGAAGATACAGAAAGCGCATAAAAAGCTTAGCTGTTGCTCTTGAAGTGGTCAGTTCAGCAGGCGAAGAGAGCTCTGTAGCAAGAGTCACTGCACGGTGTGGGCAGTGCAACAGGAGGTTCAAGCAGCGGGGCACTGGAGGAGCATCTCGGACTGATGGTGAGTCAGGCTGTAGGTGAGACTGGGCTCGCAGGAGGTCACCTGTGCGCTGATAGAGAATCTGTCAGAACAACGGAGGAGATGAGGTCACAAGCAGAATGACCAGCCTGTGCATGGGCGCAGGGGCTGGAGAGAAGCTGGTGCACGAGGCCATCACTGTGATGCTCAGGGTGGGGGAGGGAGATGACCTCGGGGACTGTGTTAATTCAAAGGGTGACTTTTTTTCTTTTCCATTGTGGTTTCTTACCACATATTGAATATAATTCCGTGTGCTATACAGTAATACGTTGCTGTTTATCTATTTTTTTATATAGTAGTGTGTATCTGTTAATCCCAAACTCCTAATTTATCCCTCCCCCACCCCCTTTCCCCTTTGGTAACCATAACTTTGTTTTCTATGTTTGTGACTCTCTCTCTGCTTTGTAAATAAGTTCATTTGTATCTGTTTTTATTTTTAAGATTCCACATATAAGCCATATCATATGATATTTGTCTTTCTCTGTCTTACTTCACTTAGCATGATAATCTCTAGGTCCATCCGTGTTGCTGCAAATGGTATTATTTCATTCTTTTTTATGGCTGAGTAGTATTCCATTGTATATATACACCACATCTTCTTTATCCACTCATCTGTTGATGGACAGTTAGGTTGCTACTCGGACTCTACTTTTTTTAAAAATTTATTTTTGGCTGCATTAGGTCTTCATAGCTGCATGAGGGCTTTCTCTTGTTGCAGCAAGTGGGGGCTACTCTTCGTTGCGGTGCGTGGGCTTCTCATTGTGGTGGCTTCTCTTGTTGTGGAGCATGGGCTCTAGGTGCACGAGCTTCCGTAGTTGTAGCATGCAGGCTCAGTAATTGTGGCACGTGGGCTCTAGAGCACAGGCTCAGTAGTTGTGGCACATGGGCTTAGTTGCTCTGTGGCATGTGGGATCTTCCTGGACCAGGGCTTGAATCCGTGTCCCCTGCATTGGCAGGCGGATTCTTAACCACTGCGCCACCAGGGAAGCCCCTGGGACTCTACTTTTAATGCTGGATGATGTCTGTGTTCTGCCCTTTGTCTGCTTTTCTCTCGTCTTCTCACTCTTTCTGGGTAATCTCACTCACATCCAGGACTTCAACTACCATCTGAGTAGTAATGACTTTCAAATCTAAATGTTAAAAATGTAAATCTTAACCTCCAGACTGGTAGATTAACTTATGTCAGCAATTTTCATACTTGTGTTCGGAATCCCATGACGAACTCTGGAATCCAACCCCTGACGACCTGGTTTATGAGGCTTGGGGTGAGAGTGAGAGGAAAGACTTGAACATCTGCATTTTCTAAAGCTTCTTAGGCGATGATGAATATAAAGCCCTGAGAAATATTAAACGATCAACTGGTTATCACCGCTTGGATGTCTCATGTTCATCTTAAACTTCACATGTCCTCAAATGAACTCATAATTTCTTCCCCCAAGCCTGATATTCTGATGTTTCCGAACTTGTTTAATGGTCCACATTCCACTGGTTTGTGCCCAGTGAGAAAACTGATATTCATCTTAGATTCCTTCTTATTCACATCTTAAACCTTTTGATTCTAAGTCCTAAGTATATTATTTTGCTTTCTTTTCTCCATCCCCCAAACCACCAAGTCCCACCTTCTTGCCTGGATTGTTACAATAAGCTCTTTATTGGCGCCACCTCCAGCCTGATTCCCCTCAACCATCTCCTGTGCTGCTGGAGACATCTCCCTAAAATTACTGTCTGATTGTGTGATCGTCCTGATCAAACCTTCCAGTGGATCGCCCCCATTCACAGTTTCAATGGATTCTCAGAGTCACCCATAATTTCACCCCAGCAGCCTCTCTCTGACCACATCTCCTTTCCCAGTTCAGCAAGTCAAGATGCTAGAACTCTTGCTCAGGTAGAAGCTAGGATCCCTGGCGAGGGGAGGATTTCTAGTGAATGCATTGTATGCAATACAGACATGTGAGTTAGTCATTTATTTTTTAGGAAGTTTCAAAATGTTCCTGAATCCAAATTATCCTCATCAAAATGTTAAATCTGCATGCCAAGGAAATAGAGGGTCAGCAGGGTTTTTTTTAAAAAAAGCATGTGTAAATAAATGATGGCAATATTGCTGTTAGAACATAAATGATGAATGAATGAATGAGGTCATTAATGAGTGAGGAGAGTCCAGTGAGAAGCTATTTAATAGCTTAAGAGAGAAAGAATTAGGACCTGAGTTTTTGTTAATACAGTGACATTAAATTAAAGTGAGTATTAATAAGGATTGGGAAATTTCTTGGTGGGCAGTCTGGGCATAGCTCTACCACTTTGAAATGTTCTGTATTTATCCATAATGCTGTTGGACTTGTTGGGGTGATACTGTGGACTTTTTATATGTACCATATTGCTATGAGATGAACTGAAGGATTTCTGCCCTTTGTAAGGAGCCTAGGAAGGCTCGAATTAGCCTGTGGGACATGAGGTCAGTGATCTGGGGAGGGTAAGGTTAAGTCTGTGGAAGGCCAACGGTGCCGAAGAAAAGAAGGCTTTTCTTTCTTAAATTTAAGCATCATGTCTGAAAGAGCATAGATTATACATCAGGCTATAGTTCTAAAGACAAGATAATGAATATTTGAAGGTAATTTAAAATCCAAGTTTGGAAAAAGAAGGCAAAAATGGGAACTTGAAAAAATGGGAACATGTTGCATCCATGCTGACTAGCTGGGAAAAGTAATTTGGGCTTCCAACAGCTTGAGGAATTCTGGGAAACTCCTTGAGGCCAGGAACCATTTCTCATGCATCTTTGTATCCTCAGCACCTACTTGGTGTCTGGTATCCAGTAGGTACTCTATAAATGTTTTTAAAAAATTGATAAATTTTTAAGTGTACGAAATATTATTGTTGACTAGATGTACAGTGTTTACATCAGATTTGTCTGTCAATGGGCATGTAGATTTTTTTCTATATCTTGGCTTTTGTGTATAGGCTACAATGATTATGGGGGTGTATACAACTCATAAAGGTTCTGATTTCATTTCTTTTGGATAAATACCCAGAAGTGGAGTTGCTGGATCATACGATAGTTCTATTCTTAATTTTTTTTTTTTTTGAGGAACCTCCATACTATTTTCCATAGTGGCTGCACTAATTTACATTTACATTTCCAGTGCTTGAGGATTCTGATTTCTCCACGTCTTCACCAGCCAGCACGTGTTATCTTTTGTATTTTTGATGATAGCCATTCTAACGGGTGTGAGGTGATA
Organism: Globicephala melas; assembly: GCF_963455315.2. Taxonomy (NCBI): domain Eukaryota; kingdom Metazoa; phylum Chordata; class Mammalia; order Artiodactyla; family Delphinidae; genus Globicephala; species Globicephala melas. The sequence continues at coordinate 3,476,408 of NC_083325.1, forward strand.
TCTCATTGTGGTCTTGATTTGCATTTTCCCTGACGATTAATGATGTTTACGTACCTGTTGGTCATTTGTATGTCTTTGGAGAAATGGTCCAGTCCAGTCAGGTTATTAGTTGTTGGGTTTGTTTTTAGTCTTGAGTTGTAAAAATAAGCTGTAGGTAATTTTACACTTAGCCTGACCCAGTGCACATCATTCCCATAATTGGATACTTTTAAACTTTAAGTTTTTTCATTAATATAAAGAAAAGCAAAAACATTTGTGGCAACTCACTTATCAAAATTTATCAAAAGCCAAGCACGATGTTGGATGTTGGGTGGAGAGAAAGTAAATAAAAAGATCAGTGACGGCTTAAGGCACAGCCCTCAAAGACTCAGCCTCCATGACACTTATCCGAGAGGACAGCAAAGGTGTAAACGTAAACACTCTCACTGAAACCAACGCATGGTGTATAAGAGAGTTTAACAAAGGAGCACAGCTTATATTTTGCTTATTACACTCTGTGCTTCTTCATTAGGTTTATAACTGAGGGTCTTCCCTTGGAGATCATACCAGCATTTATTTCAAATCAATGCTGAAAATTAAATGGTAATCCTTAAGGGGAGGGCGTCTCTTGCATAACCACTGCTTTCTGTTGGAAATCTTTCTTTCATGTTTCTGCTTAGTACTCGATCCAGGGTTTGAAATTAATTAAAAGATATCCTTTCTCTAATCTTTAGATAATTAGCTTCAAAGATTTTCTTCAAAATGTTGTAATAACTTTATCTTTTATGTGTAAATTCAGAACCGTTTCTGTCTGGACAATAGTAATCCAGTAGTAGTTCGTAATTGAGGAAAAGGAATTTTGTCAGTTATTTGAGTGGCTGAGGTTGTCATCGAAAATACATATTTATTATGAAGCACTTTTTCGACTTTTTTGTATAAGACTTTAGTAAGGATGAGTAGACAGTCCCAAATAAACTCCTAAATATTGGAGTTGGAAAGTACTACCTAAGTTTTAGCTTCTCATTTTGTGGGTAGGGAAAATCTAATACAGCTAAGATGTAAATACCTTTCGTTATAGAAACTACTGATATCAATTGTAAGTTTTCTACTAACGTCTGGACTATCTTCAAGAAGACAGAATAAGGAAATGACTTTAAATTACAATAAGAAAATTTCAGTTAGCTGTCAGTTCAGCCTTTAGAAGACAATTTTTCTTAGTGAAGATGTGAAGGAGGAAAGGGAGGTGAAAAATTTTGGATGCTCCCATTACTGAGAGGCAGGGTCTAGTTCCCTTCCCCTTAATCTATTTTGGCCTGATTGACGCCAAGAATGCAGTGGAGATGACATTTCTGGACTTCGGAGGCTAAGTCATAAGAAGCCTTAGGGCTTCTGCCTGGGTCTCTGAGAACAGTCATTTTGGAGCCTGGGTCTCCAAAAGTCTGATTATCCTGATGCCACCATGCTGTGAGGAAGCCCAAGGTAGCCTTCTGGAGAGCTTGTGTGGGGTGGTGCTGGATGTGTGAAGCTGGAAGCTTCCAGGTGGTCAAGTCACAGCCACATCTACATGTAACTGTATGAAGGCCCCCAAAAGGCTCACTTTGTTATAACTGAGAGAGCTTATAATGAATTGATGTTTTATGACACCACATTTTGCTACGGTTTATTATGCAACAATAGAAAACTGGAATAGTAGGCATTTTTAAAACTCAGAAAAAAATGTCTTGGAGGGGGCATGGTAAAATACCATTACCCAAAGATTATGAGTAACAACATCTGACTTGAACAGTGAAGCATGGATTCTTCTTATCTGGGGTAATTTGGATAAAATATTAATGATTTGAGATGATGGTCATTTCTCCAAGGATGTCTGCACAAAAATATTAATTGCTGTGGCAAATAATAAAAAAACTGGAAACAATATAAATGACTACAATTAAGCAAAACACGGGGACTTGTGGAGTATAGGTGCTTTAGGTTAGTTTCTACAGTACAGCAAAGTAAATCAGCTATGCGTATACATATATCCTCTCTTTAAAATAATGTGATTCGATACATTTAGCAATAATCCCACCTCGAATAAACTTCATTGGCTACAATACTGCCCCTGAGCAAAGCCTGATACATTCTTAATGTCAGAAAAAATGGCTTTGATATAATATAACAAAAAAGTAATATACATAACAGTGCTTACAACATGATCTAATCTTTAAGTAAGTATAAAAATATGCAAAAATTAACTTTTTTCACCTATTGATGGTGGTATTAATAATGACTTTATTTATGTCTTTATACACTAATGTATGATATATATTTCCAAATCAGTTTGTTTTACTTTAATCCACAGAAAAATGCAAACTAAAAACATTGTATTCACAATTTTTATGGATGGCAAAATGCTTACCTTATTTATTATTTATTTATTTATTTCTCCAACTGTATTGACTCCTACGACCTATCAGGCATTATTCCAGATGCCTAGGGCATGTCAGTCCAATGTGGGCTCACACTTCAGCAGTGGGCAACAGAAAATTAACAGTAAACATATCAAATAAGGGAGTTAAATGGTGTGATAGAGAATGATAAAAGTGTGATGCTGAAAAGAAAGAGCAAAGTGGAATAAGAGGAATCAAGAATCAAAAAAGGCAGGGATGTTGGGGGATGTGGAGTAAGGGAGACAGACAGGCGGGTGGAGGTATTAAATCAAGCGATTGCCTTACACCTTGTTGGGAAGTTGACATATGAACAAAGATTTGCAGATGAGGAAGTTAACCATGCAGATATCCGGGAGAAAGGACCATCTAAGCAGAGAGAACAATCAGAGAGAAAGTCCTAGGACAAGGATGGCTTTGTAGGAAGAGCAGGGAGGCTGGAGCAGAGTGAGTGATGAAGACAATATAGTAGTCAAGACCAGAGAGGTACTGGCAGGAGTGCTGGGGCAGGCAGACTATGGAGGGCATTGGTAGCCGTTGTAAGTACTTTGGGTTTTACCGTGAGTGAAAAGGGGAGCTGTGCAAGGGTTCTGAGCAGACGGATGACTTCTGCCTTTAAAGGTTTCCTCTGAGAGTTGTGGGATTAAGTTGAGTGAGGCCAGAAGCAGGAGGCCAATCTGGGAGGCTGATACAGTCATCTGGGCAAAAGCGTGTTGGCTCTGACCGTGGTAGCCATAATAGTTAGGAGAAGTAGGGTTCTGGAAACATTCTGAAGGCAAAGCCAGCAGAATTCCTAGTGCGTTAGATGTGGGTGTGAGGGAAAAAGGAGAGGTGAGGATGACCAAGACTTGAGCAACCAGAAGGATGGAGTTGATATCAATGGGATGGGGAAGGCTGCAGGTGGGCAAGTCCTAATGAGATGAGATCAAGAGAGAAAAGGGGAAAGACCTGCACCTTAAGGAGGTCCACAGTAAGACATCTGGGAGGAGAGAGGAAGGGGCAACGGTGACCAGAAAACAACCACTAGGGGGGTAGGAGGGAGCTCCAGAATGTAAGGTATCCCAAAAGGCCAGAGAAGCACGTGAACCAAGGAGGAGAGAGTGATGGATTGTGCTAAAGCTGCTACGTCAGCAAAAGGACATTTATTGAACAATCGGAGGTGAGGATCTTGAGAGCAGATGTGAAGTCCTCTTCTGATCACTTCGATTTTCTCAGGGAAGAAGGAAGCAAGGTCATGGGCTGCGGATGAGGATGGAGGAAGGAACTGGAAGTCCAGACGTCCTTCTCAGGTGTTCCAGGTGGTCAGCACTGTGAGAAAACTTTCTGTATCTTAATTCAACAGAGGTAATACTTCTTAGGGGTTGTACTGGTGCCTAATCACCATGTTCAAGTTGAAGTACAGTCTACAGAAAGTGGTAGGCATGAATAAGTCTGTTGGCAGCTCTATAGAAGCTGGAGAGTAAATAACATTGAAAGTTAATAATCTCAGCCTCTAAGTTTAAAACTAGTTTTCATGTATGGGGCTGGCCACCATGCCTCTGCATCTTAATCCCAACGTGCTCTAACCTGAGTAGTAAGATTTGTGTCTTCATTATTAAGAAACAGAGAACAAAGGACAGGAGATGTCTCCTTTATCACTAATCTAACATAGAGGGATGAATGAGATCCACCATTCAATATAAGCAAAACCCACAATTTTCTCATCCTTACTAAAAATGATAAGATTCTACAGCACATTAGTTTAAAGCAAATTTACTAATCTGATCTGTTAGAAAGGAGCTGTGTAAAAGATGAATATAATGGACTAGTGCCTCTAACAGGATGGAAGACTCCTGGATTTTCACGTCATATTAGTGACTTTCGCACTCTTTTTGCAATTCTCTGATGGAATTAGTGCCCATCTGCAGAACAGCTTTCATGTATCACACTGTCTGAGGGACTTTGGCAACACACAGGCAGTCTCGCACATTTAAACATTGCTTCAACGTGTCATCAAGTGTTTTGTTTTCCCAAGTTGAGCAGAAAGTCATTCCACAAAAGGCAATTGCTTTGCGTTTCTTTCTACTTCAGTAGGACAGGTCCTTGGAGCATCCCTGTGTCCTCCACCAGCCAGGAACGTTACACCATGTGGACCCTCTCACACTCTGCCACCTCACCTCTGATAGTCAGACCCTGGAGTTTGCAAGCTTGAGGGACAGGATTGTGATGAGTCTTTGGTCTCTAAAATATACTATTTTTTTTTAAATAAAACTTATTTATCCAAATAGGCAGGAAAACTGGACTTGTGGAATTTGATGAAATTGTTCAATCATCGGCCTCCTGTTGCATTAGCATCAAGACTTTGCTCTTCAGTGTGACCCCCGGGGCATCGTCTGTGCTGGACGAGGCTTATCACATGCCTTCTCCCTTGTGGTCCTTCTACTTGGCCCTCTCTATTTATGTTTTCCTGAGTTATCTCAGTTCCTCAAAGATGTCAGGCCAACGCGTGCAGCATGGGCTCTTCAGCCTTCAACCCTCAGCACCTCCCCCTCCTTCATCTAATTGTTTCCTGTCCCTTCTGGTCCTCGCTGTCCATGTGCCCTCCTCACCTCATCTTTGTCATCCACTTAGATTCCTCTCTCTGGAACCCCCATATTATATCTCCTCCTGTATAGTAACAATACGCTGGCGTGTCTTTCTGCCTTTCTAGGTAGTGAGCTATATGAAGGTGGGATCTATGCCTTTTATGTCTGGATCCCTTCTTTAGTTTCCAACACAAGAAATGTGTAAAGAATAAATGAGTGTGTGGGCAGATGGCAAGGTCACTAGGACTAAACTCTATCAGCCTGGAAGTTCCTCCCTCATTGATAATAAGTCAACCTTGACCTGTGCATGTTTACTTAGGACAAGTTTCTACTTTGTGCAGCTCCTCAGCATATCTATTTCTATCTATCTATCTATCTATCTATCTATCTATCTATCTATCTATCTATCTATCTTCTATCTATCTATCTATCTATCATCTATCTAAAAATTTATTATCTATCTATCTATCCATCCAGCTATCATCTATCTACCAATCTATTATCTATCTCTATCTGTCTATCTATCTATCATCTATCTACCAATCTATTATCTATCTATCTATCATCTATCTATGTATCTATCTATGTATCTACCAATCTATTATCTATCTATATCTCTCTATATTCTATCTATCTATCTATCTATCTATCTATCTATCTATCATCTATCTACCTATCTATCATCTATCTACCTATCTATCTATCATCTATCTACCTATCTATCTATCTATCATCTATCTACCTATCTATCTATTTATCTATCTACCAATCTATTATCTATCTATCTATCTAAGCATAAATTGTACTCCAATCTGGCAGTTATCTTGGCTTTTCTGCAGGTCGAAGGTAAATGAAACCTTCCAAAACATTACAGAAATGATTTTGCAGGTATGTTTCTTGTCTTAGAAAAGCTATTCTAATTAACACCGATATTAAAGGGTGCTGCGAAAGGAGGTACCGATAAGAAGTCCTTCTAGACAGATAATGAGACTCTTTCACTCTGTACGGATCATTTGATAATTGTGTGATGAAAATGAAGTGGTTTAGCCCATACTCAGTCCAAAGTAGGCTCCCTGTGGCTGGCTGGGCTTTGGAATTCGGTTGGATATCTGGAACCATGATGTGGCTACTGTGTACTCATACACATAGGACAGGTAGAGTGTTTAAGACCTTCTAAACAAATGGAAGCTCATCGAGTAATGTATGTTACCTTAATGAGTGTGTCAAGGTCTCCTGGGCTGACTGTTTATTTGACCAGCTATTCTAGGAGTGGGTGACTGAGGGAATTGTATGCACATAGAACATATGCCAGTAAAGGCAGGGCATTCCTTGGAACAGATGGAAAGATTCTAAAAAGTGATTTGTATTGCATTTTAGATCAATTTCCCATCAGTAATCAAATCTGAAATTATAATAGAAATCAAGGTGAAAATATTTTTTTCTCTCTGTATTTTGTTTTATGTACAATTTCCTACTATTTGACTTATTCGGCTGTAAGAATGGTTGCCTCCCTCTTGTTTCTGAAACAGATTCTTTTTATCCATCCTGAGCTGCTCCATGAAGCTTTTAAATATGTGAAACTCAATAAGGTATTACTTAATGAAATAAATCTGTCTTCTAGCTTCTCCCGAAGCAGGCAAGAAAGGGAATCAAAAGAAATCAGAAACAAGATTTTGATTTTGTGTTTTCCTTCCTCAAGCAGACCTCTCTTCCTAGTGTAAATTTCTAGAGTGAGTGAAAGATGGGATATTTGGCTGCAATAATTTCTGGTGTTGTACGTGACAACCTATTTTAGAATGCTTGGGGTTTTTATAGTTTCTGGGACTAGTCCTTGTGTTGAAACAAGAGATTACACTCCTTGGACAGACTGTAATTTGATAGCATAACTTTGGAGCTGGCCACCCTGCCTGTATTCCACTGCCTGCTCTTGTCACCTGCTGATACATAGAAGCTCAGCATCACATCACCTGTTCAGCCTGCATATCGTGCTTGTATTTGGACACATCAAAGCTAGGAATGAATCAAGGCTTTGTGAAATATAACAATCTCCATGTTTACTTACGCTTTCTGAACTACATTTGGATAGTAGAAGGGAATATTCTGTTTTATTTAAAAAGTCACAATTTCAAAAATACGCAAATCGAGAGAGGAATCTTGTCTGCATAAAGCTATGGTATTAACAGTATATTTTTGTTAGGTTTTCATTGTACTCTCATGTCATCTTAAGCATCCCTCACAGTTTACCTGTGTGTGGGGTAATGTCATTTCTACTTTAAAGATGGGGAAACAGGCTTCAAGAAGACAAATGACTTGTTTAAGATTATACAGTCATTAAGTATCAAAAATCGGAATTCAAACTTGGGGCTTCTGACTCCACATCAACAGTTCTTCTCTACTGAATGTGTAACAGATACCATGAAAACACAAATATAAGGATAGACACACAGCTTATTCTCCATTACTAAAGAGGCAGATTTAAACTTGAAGGCCCCTAAGAGCCATACATACTGTTTCTCGAACCCAGTTTGAGTCCCTTCCGCCAAGAATTTGAACTGCCCTGTGTCATTGATTGAAGGGGATGGGGTGATGCGGTGGGACTTTCACTCTGAGATCCTGGGAAGACCTGCAGCTTCAGCGTTAGTGTCATGGTACCCTCAGTCTGGAGTAAACCAGCCTCCTAGAAGGATGTTTGACCACGCTGAGATCACCATGCTAGGGGAGAGCTCAGCTAGTCGTCAGGGGGCCACAGGCAGAGAGAGATAGCTGACCCCGCTGTTCCAGCTACCCTAGCCCAAGTGTCAGAATTGGAAGTGATAAAGCCTCTGGACAACTCAGCCATTGTCACCAAGTGGCAGCAATCACGAGAGAGGCTCTGAGCAACAATTGTTCAGCTGAGCCAAGAACCTTGAGAGACAATAATAAATTGTCCGAAGTCATTATGTTGTGATTGGTTTGAGAGATAGCAATCGATAACTGGAAGACTGATGTAAACAACTTCTCCCATTTTCCTTTGGAAATGCCATTTAATGTCTATATATTTTCAAGCAAACCTCAAAACTTAAATGAAGATTTTCCTGGGTTGTGTTTTTAAAAAAACACAACCCTTTTCATCCATAAAAGGTAAGTAATCTGAACAATTTCAGAGCACATGGAAAACTGATAATTCCAAGTCATGGTTTTCAGAATATCAAGGTTGGGGGCCAGTTCTCCAAGGGCCTCTCCTATTTCAGGACAATTGTGTGAGCAAAAGCACTGACTGCCTTTGTTCTGGACCACCTTTTCAAGGATATTGTAGAGCAAACGACCTTGGAAAACAGAGCGAGCATCTCCATCTGGAGCAAGAAGGAGATTTTCCCTCATTTGCAAGCTAACAAATTAGTCTGCTGTAGTTTCACAAATGCTGGTAATATAATGAAGGTGATTTACTCTGGAGCAGAGACCAGGCAGTCTCAGTGCCCATTATAAAATATCCCTGTTCTCTAAGCTGAGAGCTCCTCTCCTGTGACACAGCCCACAGTGCATACAGGCATTACCTGGTCCTCTTCGTGTCACCTTGTGGGAACTGGGGCTTAGGGAATCAGGGCAAATGCTAACACTACTGTTGATATGAGGAATGCACTGTTTTTTGTAGCTGACCCGGCAGTTCCATGTCTTATACTAGCAACCATGAAACTAGAGCAGACTTGTGACCTTCCAAGTAGAGAAAAAGCTCAGATGCTTCTCAGTTCTTGAGAATCAGTTGAGCTCATTTGCTGAATCATGTAAATGCAAGGCCAACTAATTTTACGACTTTAAAATATACGTAGAGATTATACGCAAGCTCTCTTAGACCTTGTTCCATTGAACTTAATGGGAAGTGAGTGAAGGCTTGAATACTTGATAATGCTGATGAGAAAAATGAGTCCCCTCTTGGATGAGTCAGCTGAGCACTCTATCCCAAATGATGACATTCTATTTAATAGGACTCAGACCAGACTCCTAGCAAGCTGACTAGACCCTTTGGGTTTTTTAAGTCTTTTTAGTTTTTTTAAAAATAATATTTATTTATTTGGTTGCACCGGATCTTAGTTGTGGCAGGCAGGCTCCTTAGTTGCAGCACATGGGCTTCTTAGTTGTGGCTCCAGGGCTCCTTAGTTGTGGCTCACTGGCTCCTTTGTTGCAGCGCACGGGCTCCTCAGTTGCAGGATGAGAACTCTTAGTTGCAGCATGCATGTGGGATCTAGTTCCCTGACCAGGGATCGAACCTGGGCTCCCTGCATTGGGAGTGTGGAGTCCTATCCACTGCAGCACCAGGGAAGTCCCCTTCTGTGTTTAAAGAAAGGTAGAAAGGGCCATGGACAGTGTGAGGATGAAATCAGGACTTTAGTGAAGAATTTCTTCTCTTGCCTTTTATATTCCCCATGAACTGACTTGTTTTCAGACGGTGAGAATTGATTTAGCTTCATAGTACAAATTTTGCTGTATTTTATTTTAGTTTTATTTCAGTATTTTTGACTTCCCTTGAGACTAAATCAGGTAAATGCAAGACTGTAATTCTAATCGTTTTTCTTCTATTGTTAAAAAATCATTTTTTGCTAATGAGTTAATTAACTCTTTAAGGAATGGAATTGTTCAATAAGGTGATCATTATTTTACAGTGTAAAATAATGATTTTTAAATCTCTTCCGCAGATTTAAAAAGACTAAAAAGTGGGTTGGGAGGGAGATGCAAGAGGGAGGAGATATGGGGATATATGTATACATATAGCTGATTCACTTTGTTATAAAGCAGAAACTAACACACCATTGTAAAGTAATTATACTCCAATAAAGATGTTAAAAAAAGACTAATAAAAAATCATTTTTCTCTGGCTTATTGAAGAAGTCTGTCTTTGGAAATTTAATTATGGTTTATCTTAGTGTGGGTTTCTTTGCATTTATCCTATTTGGAATTCACCCAGTTTCTTGAATCTGTACATTTATGGGTTTTGGCAAAATTAGGAAGTTTTCTACCATAATTTTTTCAAGAATTTTTCAGCCCCACCCTCTTTCGCTTTTTATTCTAGAATTCTGATAACTCAAACGCTAGATCTTTTGTTATACTTAACACATATTCTTGAGGTTCTTTTTTTTGTCTATTCACTGGGCTTTTATTTCAACTACTGTGTTTTTTTCAGTTCTAAAATGTCCATTTAGTTCTTATTTATATCTTCTATTTCTTTCTGACATTAAAATATTTTCATTTGTTTCAAGTCTTTCCATACTTGCTCATGAAAACATCACTCTAAAATCATTAGCAGATAATTCTGGCATCTCTGCCATCTTATTTTTTGCATCTATTGATGGCCTTTTTTTTATTTGTTTGAGATCTTCCTGGCTTTTGCTTCATGTTATGTTATGAGAGTGTGGATCTTACTTAAGTCTGTTTTAGCTGGCGTCCTCTAAAACTGCTCTGGTAAGGGAAAGTGGGGGCAGGGAGTGTTGTTATTTCCATGTCCCCCACTTGCCTCTGGGTAAGCTTCTTGTTATTGTCGGGCAGGAGTGGTAGTTTCTGCTTCCCGTGTAGTCTCTCTGCTGACACTGCGGTGGGGGTGACCTCTTTACTGGTAGATGATGGTGCCAGTCCTGACTCTTCATTAGGCCTTCTCTAATATCACCTCAGTAGGACAGGGGAGAGATGTCTCTTACCACCAGGTAGGGGGAGAAGTTCATGTTCCCCTGTGCTCCACTGACACTGCAGGGAGAGGTGCTTTGTTATTTGCTGGTGGGGTTTAAACTCCCAGCTCCCTATTGGTCTTCTCTGATACCAGTCTTGCAGGAGGTTTTGAATAAAGTGAATAATGGGGTATTCATTACGATCTGATAAGCATGGAAGTCTAAGTCTCCTTTGCTGATGTGGGCAGGTTTGGGGACTCAGTTTCTTCCACGATGTTTGGCTGGAGTAGAGTAGTTATTGTCTAAACATTCCGTCTTGTTAGTATTTACTTTTCCTGGTCATTTGGCTGGAGAGATTACGCTTTTCTTGTGGCTTTTTGCCTTTACCCATTGGGGTTTCCATATTGGCAGCTTCTTCAGCTCCAAGTATAGGGTATACAAGGCAAATAGAAAATCCAGGGGTCTCACCATCATGACTTCCCTCTGATCCTAAGGTTCCTTGCTCTTCTATATCCTTCTCTCCACCTTTCCGAGTCTTCTTATGTTTGTTTTACATACAATATTCAAGGTTTTAAGTCTTACTTAGCAGGAAAAATAGGAAAAAATATCTTACCTTTTCAGAAGCAGAAGTCCCGTCAGCATTCAAAACAATACCTTTCCAGGTACAATCAAATTTGAGAAACTGTGGCTGCTCCATAGAGTGAGATTTTGTGTCCACAGGCTTTTAAGGCCTTTCCTTATTTTTGTTACTACAGCCAACACACCTGGTAGGTTCCTTTCCATAGCAGCCCCTTTGGGGGCCCACGCCTATCCCTCTGGCATGCTTTGTGACTCTGGGGTGCTACTGCTAAGTTCCACCTGTCAGTATTTGCCTCTCTGGGTGTATGCTTTCTCCACGTCACGGTAGCTTCTCTGCCCAGAGGGCCAGGAAGGCTGCACAGAAGCAGCCCTCAACTAACAACAGACTGGAATGGGTACATCAATATCCCATCTTCTTCACACCTCTGTTACAATAACGATGAGGTACTTCACTTTCCAGCATTTTCCTACTGGATTAAGCTTCATGTGCCACAATGATGGTTGGTTTTTTATTTAACAATTTGTTAAATAAAACAAATTTATTCTCTGTCTCATTTCTTTACTCCTCAACCCACATTTCTTGCACCTCCCAAATAAACACTGTGCCCTTGAATCCCTGCCTCAGGGTCTGCTTTCCAACCTTCTATTCCACCGGGCTTACGCAGTGTCTGAGCAGTTCAAGCCCTGGCTTCTGTTTTTGTAGAAATAAGGTAAAGTCCTTCTCCTTCAAACACATAGATGTCACAGGTCCAAACTAAGGTTAAAATGTTTGAATCCTAGTTTCTCTGCTAATTTGCTATGTTACTGTGGAGATGACCCTTAGCTTCTCTGAACCTCCATTTCCTCATTTTCAAAATAGGGATAATAATACCTACATTGTAGTTTGAGAGGTTTCAACGAGGTAATGGTTTTAAAGCATGTAACATAGTGTCTGGCACATAATAATTGCTCTATAATATTATCCAGTGTTATTATCGGCATTCATGTTCATTTCTACTTCTCCTTTTAACGTTTTGCCCATCTTTCTTAGCCTCCTTCACAGCTCTGCTTTCTCAGGATCTCATTCTTGGTCCTCTTCTCATCTCACCTTAAAAGTGTTCACAGTTTGACCTCATCTGATCCGGTAACTTCCATTTCTATTGCACTAAGCACTGCAAGTTCTGTTTCTCCATCCTCCCCTTTTTTCCTTGTCTCTAAACCCCATGTTTTCAACTCTGTGAGTTCAGACTCAGCGTGTACAAAAGAAGACTTCTCTACACCAGCAAATCAAAATGTATTTTTCTTCCGGTTATTTATCCATTCCTATTTTGGTTAAAAGCATCCATCATCCTGACGTCCAACCTAGAAGTCCTGAGGTTAACTTTAATTTCTTCTTTCTTTATGTTTTTCATAAACAATCAGCTACCAGTTTTGTGGCTTCCATTTTCTAAGTCAGGGTTTTCAAACTGAAGATTGCAACCTGTTAGTGACTTCACCCCAGTCTGACCAGTTCGCACTGACGCTGGCAAGCTCTTGCTATTTGTTAACGTTTCCGAGTTACCTTTCCACAGCTGCCAGTTGCTGAATGTCTTAATTGGTAATAGATGTACCCCCTTTTTAGCCTTTATGTGTAAATTTTAAGGAAAGAATCCTATAATTTCGTAAAAGAAGGAAGAAGGAAAATCCAAGGAGAATCTACCAAAACAGATTTTTAGAAACTAGGAGAATAAGAACAAACATCTTTCACTGAGGATGATGTGATATGTATATTTGGTCCCTGATTCCTGTCACAGAGTCCCTAAAACTCTTGGAACTTGGAATCTTTTAAATGGTAATAGCGTCTTTTGTATGCGATTGAGATGACTTAAGTCTGCGGCTGCCCCCAGATGGCTTCAGGATGGGGGCTGGTAGAAACACCAAGCCATGAATAGAGCATTAGGACTTTCAGCTCCACTCCGGACTTCTGGGGAGGGAAATGAAGGTGGAATCGAGTTCAATCACCGGTGGCCAGTGATTTAATCAATCATGCTTACAATGTACAATTTCCACAGAAACCTCTAAATGTTGGCGTTTGGGGATCTCCTGGGTTGGTGAGCATATTGAGATGCGGAGAGGGTAGCGTGCCTGGAGAGGTCATGAACGTTCTGCACCCACCCCAACCCACCCTATACCTAGACCTATATATCTCTTCCATTTGGCTGTTTCTGAGTTGAATCCTTTATAATAAACCACCAATAGTAAAATAAAATGCTTCCCTGGGTTCTGTGCGTTGTTCTAGTAAATTATGGAACCTGAGGAGGACTAGTGGAAACCCTTAAATTTTATAGCCAGTTGGTTAGAAGTATGGGTGGCCCTTGGGACTTTTGAACTGGCTTCTGAAGTGGGGCCAGTCTTATGGGGCTGAGCCCTTCACCTATGAGGTCTGCATTAATCTATGAGGTCTCAGTAGTTAGTGTCAGAACTGAATTGAATCCATGAGCACCCAGTTACAGCCAAAGAATTGGTGTGGAAAAATGACAAGTATTTGGTGTCTGAAAAAACCCCACACATTTGGTGTCAGAAGTGGTTTTAGAAAAAAGACATCACAGATGAGTAATCAGACTTTTTATAAACAAATTCTGCAACCTTAAAGAAAAAGATAATCAGACTATACAAGAGATAGCTGAAAAGAATATTTTGGGGAAAAAGAAAGATTTTTCCAAGAAACAGAGGTAAAATTTGGATCACAATAACAATTAAAAATAATAGTTCCTATAAAGTAGGAAATAAAAGATGAGAGAATAAGAAAACATTGAAATAAAAAGTAATTTCATTGCGATAAAGAAAATATTTTCTGCCATAGCAGAATGTGGGATACTTAAGAAAATTGATATTGTAGAAAATTGATCAGTTTTATGGAAGATTAATTTGAGAAAATCCCTTAGGATATGGAGGTAAAGAACAACCATATGAAAATAATAAATACGATACATATGAAGGCAAGGTAATGAAGAGCCAATTTATATATAAAAGTATGGCCAAGAAATGAAGCAGAATGAATAGAAGAACTGGAAGGGAAACACTATTGAAAGTTTTAATTGGAAAATGAATGTTAAAATTTTTTTCACAGCTGACATTTTTCCATCAAATGAAACAATACACAGAACCCTACAAAGGAATCAAATGATAAAAATGGAACCATGATGACTGAAAAAGGCACTGGAGGTTTAGAGGGTCTGCATTTCATTCTCTTGATCCTTTAATAACCTTGATTTAAAAAGGCTCACTAAATACCAAGCAAACACTACAACTTAGAAATATGTTGCTGAAACAATTGAATTTTAAGGCCATAGAAATCATTCAAGTAGGGAAAACCATAAAATATGATAAAAAGAGGTTAAAAATATGAATAGTCTCCATCTAACCATAATGTTCCACACATATTAGATGCCAGAAAACGAGTAGGGCTTTGTCTGCAGAATTGGACAAAAAGGTGATCTGACTTCTAAATTCTGTACCAACCAGACTGCATTTATGTGTGAAAAGAACAGAAAGACACTCTCAGATGTGGAAAGAAACTAAGTGGAAGTTTATTAATAATGTTTCATTCCTGAAAAAAAATATTTAAAAATATAACAAAGTCAACTGAGATAATAAACATATAATACATGTTGAAACTCATGAATTTAAGAAGCTATAGTGTGAAAGAACCTGTAGTGAGCATAATACCATCTAAACAAACCAATACACAGCACATTGTAATTTCAGGGACAGAAGAATACAAATCTTATGAAGCTTGAAAGAAGGAAGATGTAATAATAGAATCATCATAAGTCCAGATAAAAATCTCAGAGAAGAAAATGTGTGAAGGGATCTGGAGGAGGTGGATGTACACTGGTGATGTCAATGATGCTCAGTTTATTTTTGTGGAGGATGATCTTAGAAACAGACATGGATTTTTAAATTTTACAGTGTCAGTGACTAAAGATAGATGCATAAATCCAAAATTGCAAGAGGAAGAATTAAAGAAAATACTGATCAGATTAAAAAAAGGCAGAAAGCACAAAATATCAAGAAAGCATTAAAAAAGTAAAAACACAAAATATGATGTAATAGGCATGTATTAACAAGCCTATCTGTCATGGTTTTAATACAAATGGGAGAACTCACATTTTAATACAAATAAAGTCTTAATTAAAGGTTAAAATGTTAACTATATGTTGCTTATGAGTTATACCTAAAACAAAGTGATAAAAGATAATTTTATGTTAAAGATGGCCAAAGATATACCAAAAATATGCATATGTTATGAGACAAAGTATCATAATCTAGATATGATCTAACATGAAATGTTAACTATTATGAACCTTTGTAAAGTAACATAGCACTGAAATATATGAAAAAATTATTAACAATTGAAGGAGAAAATGCAGTAATAGTCGGGTATTTTGGTACAGTTAGTTTTCCATCTTTTCCACACAAAGAGCTTATAAGAGAGATATAAAATGTAAATAAAGAAAAACCAAAAATAGGTCAAAATAAAAAACGATTTTTAAAAAGATAATAGTATTGCTAATTATCTCTGATAAGAGTGCAATAAAATTTGTAATTAAAAATGAAACTATAAAAACTATTCTTAGTTTCTTAAAACTGTCAGAGGAATAAAATCAAACTGAGTGTATAATACCTTAAAATAATGGTGGTAGCATTATTACATATCAATTCTTACAAAACATAGTTAAAAATATAATCAGGTGAAAATTCATGGTTTTTGATGCTTTTCCATAAATAAAAATGTGAATGTGTAAATAAGTAAATTTTAAGAATTTACTAACAAATATGTTAGGAAAATAAAAACAGAATTAAAAAATGAACTCAATAACTGCCCATTTGGAATAAACAATACATAACAGGAGCTATAGGAGATTAAAGAACTATAGGGGAATACTTGAGCAACTTTACATTAAATGTTGTACAAAGTAGATTGTTGTTTCAGGGTTCAGATTATAAAAAATATTCAATAAGAATCAGAAGTGTTAAGTAGATCAATAACTGTTGGGAAAAATGATAAAAGCTAGTTCTAGGCTCAAAGGAATCCTGTTAAAACTTAAAGGAACAATTATTTCCCAATTTACATAAACTGTTATGTAGACTAAAAATGAAGCAAGTTTTATTAACTCTTTTTATCAAGGTGACATAACCTTTCAACCAAATCTTCCCAAAAATTGAACGAAAAAGAGAAAACTATAGATCCATATCACTTTTGAGTATTAGTTAAAAATTCCTAAATAAGCTATTACTAGAATGAATTCAGCAGTATTTAAAAAATTTATCCACCCTGACCAATTAAAGTTTATTCCAGGAACGTAAAAGTGACTTCACATTACTGGTATAATTCATTATATCTACATGAGAAGAAGAAACACTATTGTGTAGGAGCCAGTGACTCATTATGCAAAGTTTAACATCTGTTCTTGATTATAACAATTTGTAGCAAAATGGACACAGAATATCTTAAACTATAAAACAGGGTCATGTTCTGTGGTGAAGTAGTGAAAGTATTTCTTTAGACGCAGGAGAAGGAAAGGCTACTCACCAGTACCATCGTTCTTTATTTTTCAGAAAGAGTCAACCAATGCAATTAGACAAGAAATCAAAATATGCTATGTAAATACTGAGAAAGGACAGAGAAAATTATTGTTTATAGGTGATATGATTGTGGATTGGTAAAATAAAAAAAGGGTCAATCAGGGAGAGCAAGCAATAAGGAATAGTGAGAAACTTTGGCAGGTAAGAAAATAAAAATAAAATGTGATAACTATCTCATAGAATTATAATAGGTATTAAAAATGGTATGATAATCTCATATCCAGTAGTATGCTTGGAAAGAAAAGTAGGTGGCTGACATGAAAGACTAAAACTACTGAGAGATGTGATAAAAAAGGCTTGCATAAATGAAAAGATTGCAGTATTCTGCAATGGGAACACTCAGTAATAATAAAAACATTAACTTCTTCCAAAGTAAAATAAATAAATTGATTAAAATTTTAATAAAATCTCAGAGTCTGGAAATTACCATTATTCTAAATAATCCACTAGTAAGTTTTAACACTCCAGAATGCAAAGGGAATTTGGAAAATAAATATGAGGAAAGATTTGCTTTAACAGATAATAAAATATACTATAAAGCTGAAAACTGTATGGCCCTGGTACAGCAATAGTCAGATTATTGGAATAAAAATATTAAAAGAAAATATAGCTGAACATGTAATTTTGGAGTGTGTGGGAAAGCCTGCCTTAGCAATGCACTGGTGGCAGACAGTGTGAAGGGAGATACAACACACTTACCAGATTATGATAAACACAAATTAAGTAACCCGTCCCCCAGTTTCTATACCATTATACCATCTAAAACATTAAAAAAATAGTTAGAAGGCAAAAAAACAAAATTAAAGAATGTTTTTACAACTAAATAATAAAGGTTAACATGCTTAATATATAAAGGAGCTTTTCTATATCAGTAAGAAAAAATAGTGAACATCCCAGTAGACCCATGAGAAAGTCATAAAGGATTCACCAGAGAAAAATACATGTGAAAAACTTCAAACTGCAGATATCAATGGATTGCAAACAAAAATAATATACAGTTTATCACAGATTTGAAAGAATGAGAATAATCAGAATTTTCCATGTCTGGGAAAAAAGACAGTCTCTCCTAAATGGATGTGAGGAATATTAATTGGTACAACATTTTAGGGGTTACTGGATGTAAGTGTGTGTGTGTGTGTGTGTGTGTGTGTGTGTGTGTCTACATATAGTAAGCACTCTAAAAATGTATTTTTTTAATCCAGCAATTTCATGTATAAGATTTTTTTTCCTAAGGAAAAAAATTTAAACAAACTAATTAACTAGTTTCTTTATAAATACTAATGACCTTTCTCTCTATGTCCTTACTTTCTTTTTAAACATTTCAAGTAAATTTATTTTTAGTCATAGCACCAACACAATTCTGAATGACATTTCCTACTTTGTCATTGTTTCAGGGCATAAGTGCTAATCCATGAAGCTCAAAAACCATGGTTTATATTAATAATTTCCAAATATTTAATGTGATGTTCATTGAATGAGAATTACAAATTTAAAGACAATATTAAAAAAAAAAACAAAAAGAAAACACCGGGAAGAATCTAAAACTATTCTAAAAAATAAAGTTTGTTAAAAAAATACACCAGGATGTGACCTGGGTTTTAATTTGAATTAAAAAACTAAACTAAATTAAAAACAATTATTGCAACTTAATTTGGTGCCGGGAGCCGAGTACTAATAAGTGCTTGGATTAGAAAGGTGAATGCCAAGACCATCTCTTCTCAGTTACACAGGGACATCAGGTGGGCACATTCCAGGGAGGGGGTCTGTCTATCAAAGGAGAAATCGGGGAAACAAAAATCAGTGCTGGTGACTCAAGCACCAGGAGTTGCGAGATTTTGAGTGACTTCTGTAACCCGCTTTTCATGAGAGAATTGTGGGGTCTACCTGGTGGCCCGTTGAAAGCAAAACTGCTGCAATACATAGGGGTGCTCTGTCCCTGATGGTGTAATATTAATTTATGGGAAGTAAACAGCTATTACCAGGATTCATAAAAGGCATAATTAATGGTATTGTTGGCTTTTTAAAAAATTAGAAAATAAATGGCCACTTAGTAGTTGTTTTGAAATGCTAATGAATTACCATGGGATCATTTCCAGTTAGTCAAGTTTAGTTCCCCAAAGCCAGTTTTGCAAATCCTGTTCAGAATCCAAATCGATATTGCCCATATGTAGACATTTTCAACAGGTATTAGGTGGAAATAACGGGGTCTTGATTGAAGAGATTTCCTCACCACCTCCTCAGGCAGGGCTCTTGTTGCCCTCGTGGGCCTGGAAAACATTTCCCAGTAGTTTTTAAGGAACATATTCCACATTGAAAAATGACTGACGGGATGATCTATAAATTGGGGGAAGGAGGGAAATAAAGAATAAAAATACAAGGTGGCATGGTAAGAGGGAATTAGCCTTTGGATAATATTATGATATTTAAAAATTGAGGCATTATTTTCCTTTCAGCTGTTAACTAAACACTAACCCTTCCCGGTCTGGTCATTTTGGGAAAGAGATGCCCATGAGGAGGATTTCACGGGGTTTGAAACTGTGCCGGTAAAACCTTCCTTGTCCCCGCACGACCTCTAATTCCTTGCCTGTTGGGTCCAACTCTCCTCCCAGGTTCACAAAACACACATATATATTAAAAAAATTAAATAACCCCAAGCACAAAGAGTTAGTGTCCCCTTGTTCTCTCTTCCCTGTCACTGTCTCTCCTTCCTCCCCCCCCCATCCCAGCCCACCTCACCGCCCTCCCCACGGGTGCAAACAAAGGGACCAGTCCCAGCTCCTCCTGGAGCCGCTGATGCCAGGACCGCAGGTATATCTGTCACTGATGAAATGCCACCTTGCCTTCGTCAATCCACCGCACAATCAGAACGGGAAGAGGGCTTGTTTAGAAAGATGTAGCAAGGACCACTGTTTGGCCAACTGAGAGATGGGGCGGGTATGGGCAGGGGGCTGTCCAAATAACCTCCTTTAAAGAGAGTTTTCATTTCGAACAGGACAAGTTCCATGGTTAGTGTACATGGGCGCCCCTCAAACTACCCCGCTCAATCCCCTCTCTCACCTGTTTTGAAACATTTCCCCCACTTCATCTACTTTAAGAATCAGAGCTTTTGTGCAGACTTGTCTGGGGGCGCCAAGGCCTCACTATTTACCGTTGAAGAAATTCGAAATAAACAGCTTTGTCCCCAAACCCCTCTGGCTCCGTCAAACCAATTACCCGTTGAGCACAAAAGTGCCCACTGAAAAACAAATAAACAAAGAAAAAAACCTCAAACCGTGGAGCAGTCACATTTTGGAGGAGGCAACAAAAGCTTTTATTTGCAGAGACCAGAGCTGGAGACATTTTTTAAATGAGCAAAGACGCATTGCTCCCTAGGAACAGAGAGGAAGCCGGGAGCCCCTGGGACCCGGGACCACTTCCCCCACCTCCCTGGCCAAAGGAAAAGGCCGCTTTAATTGCCCAAGTTTATTTTTTCAGAGCAGTCTTTAGAGGAAGACCCTTGGCAATCCGCACTTTGAAGATTTATACATGGCAGTTACCAACTCTACTTTTATATATTTGAAATAAAAATAGCTCAGCAGCAATTTGCTTCTTTTTGACCCTTGTTTTAAAACTCATTTCTCTCCTACCTTTGAAGTGCAGAGAACTCTTAGTCCCCAGCCCTTTTGGAAGGCAAAATGTTAATCATAAGAATTTATTTTCTGTGCTAACGAATGTTTTTCTTGTAGCTTTTTTTTTTCCTATCATTTAGACAGAACTTTTAAAAAAGATATAAATTAAATCAGCTTGTTGAGAAATTTCCCTGAGGAGCAACGCCTTCGTTTATAAGATTCTCCTGACCTCTGAAATTCTCAGTGAGTTTAGCGTTCCTACAGAGAGAAGAAAACACTCACCACTAAGACGTGAAGTCAAGGCGCATTTTCTTCTAAGGACATTTTATTCCAATGATCCAACAGGCAAATAATAATAATAGTAATAAGGTAAATTTAAAAAAGAATCCCAAAAAATCCCACACAGTTTCAGGGTGTCCCTTCTACCCAAAGTTTCTGCAGTTGCACATGAAGGATTTTGACGTGTTTCTGCAGAGCTCTGATCAGCAGATTTGATACATGGATTTAGATCAGTTTTTTCTTACGGCAAAATCTATATGTTATTCTCCGTCTTCATTTGGCGGTAGTTGCTGAGTGGCTGTTACTCGGGAGCAAAGGTCACTCTCTGGTGGGTGAAGCAGCCTAGTAATCTTTTACTTCTTCTGAGGGGAGCGTGAGAGATTAAATCACTCTTGATGCACCTGAAGCACAGCGACTTCATCCATATTTTATCTGCTGTAAATTTAATACCACAGCACTTTTTAGGGTGATGTATTTATTAACTGGCTGGGGATGAGCAGTACGGAAATTCAGTTTGTTCAGAAAAATAAAATGAAGACAGTCTGACAAGTTTATGAAGTAAGCACAATAGCTATTTATTACTTTTTAAACACACAGTTTGCTGAAGTGTCTTTAGCAGCGTTTGTTCAATACATGCATAATGCTTTCTAAATCATCTCAGCTTATTTTTTTTCTTTGAATTTTAATCGAGACCTTTCCTCTTAAAGCTATCGGCGGGGGCCCTGTTCGCAGTGGCTCGGTGTCGGATGGCTCACCTGCGCTCTGCAGGGAAAGAACCACATCTTTGTTCTGCTGGAGCCACCCTGCAGGACTGTGGGAAATGGAATCACATTTAGACCTGCTGTAGCCAGTCTCTGGCCCCAGAAGTCAGAAGATACACTATTTCAGAGTGACAGTTACCAAGAGCATGGCTTCTCTCAATTTTTTTGCCTTAACTTTTCATTTTCTTTCTCCTTCCCTTCCTCCCTCCTTTCTTTCTTTCTTTCTTTCTTTCTTTCTTTCTTTCTTTCTTTCTTTCTTTCTTTCTTTCTTTCTTTCTTCTCTTCTTTCTTTCTTTCTTTCTTTCTTTCTTTCTTTCTTTCTTTCTTTCTTTCTTTCTTTCTTTCTCTCTCTTTCTTTCTTTCTTTCTTTCTTTCTTTCTTTCTTTCTTTCTTTCTTTCTTTCTTTCATTCTTCCTTCCTTCCTTCCTCTCTTTCTTTCTTTCTTTTTCTTTCTTTCTCTCTCTCTCTCTTTCTTTCTTTCTCTTTCTTTCACATTCCCTGTGTTTCACAGCATTTGTGCTCCAAATTTCTTATTCTACCTCCAGATTAATTACAGGCTTTGCTCTTGTAACCCACAGGCTGGCCTCACTTTCCCTTCCTCTGTCTGATGTCCTGAGATGTCAGCTATTTAGTGAAAGGAAGAATGGGGTCGGCTCCATTTATTTATATAGACATTCAGTCTGATAAAACTTTCTTTTCCTTTCCTTTCTTGGAAGATAACATCTCGAGAACCTGGGCTGAGTTTAAACCTCTGTAAATTCCAGCTGAGCCAGGGCAGCATTCTCACGGCTACCTTCCTGTTTTCATTTGTGGATCATTTTCATTGGTGCTCTTGGCTTTCAGTCAATTCGCTCACCAGCCTGAAGCTGATATCTCTATGGAAATCAGGAAGGCTCCATACTTTAACCTTGGGACTAAGTTCAAGTGTGCTAATTCCACAACACGGGACTAGAGCAGCAGTTCTCAAAGTGTGTTCTGACCGGCAGCAGCAGTAACATCCCCTGGCAACTTGTCGGATGTGAAAATTCTCTGGCCTCACTCACTGACTCAGAACTGTGGGGGAGGGCTCAGTGGTCCATGTCTTAACCAGCCCTCCAGGTGTTCCTGATGCCTATTCAAGCTTGAGAATCACTGGACTAAAGTCTTGATGAGCTACCTGCAAACCAATGATCTCTTTGCAATATTAACATCCTTGCCAGCCCTTCCACACCCCCATATAACAGGCTTCTGGAAGGATCTGCTGCACTGTGATCCTCAGGGAGTGAGCACAGATTTGACTGTCTTTAGAAACACTGCTCTGACAAAGTACATCCCAGTGCCAGATACAAATACTGTTCTGGATAACCTGAAATATTTAGAATCATTTCTTGGCATGGCTTGTTGAAGGATGACTCAGTCTTGCTTTAGAAAGGGGACAGGCAAGAGAACTCACAGTTTTTGAGGGACAGAAAACTGATATCAATAAATCTTGTTAAAAGTTAGCTTCTACAACTTTTTAATTCTGCCTTGATACAATTGTTAGTGTCCCTTTGGCTTTCATGAAGCATTTACTCCTATGACTAAGATCTGAATATTTTCAGGAAACACCATTTCAATTCAATTGCATATGCATCGTTTTCTTTTTCTCTGACATGATTTAAAAATAAACAGAATATGTAAATAGGGAATGCTTCAAACCTATCTTTTTATAATCCTTTTTTAATATCTTAGCTCTTTTTTTTACCTTCCTAAGTGCACCATTCCAAAATGCATTTCAATTCATTCCTTGATGTTTTCCCTTTTCGCTCTCTGAAGCATTGGAAGATGCAAATCTGCAATTCATACCGTTGCCTCCGACAGAATGTATCGCACTGAATTATCAGAACATGAGTTTTGGATCTTATATGCTGAGGAAGTTGATTGCATAATAGTTGATATATAAAGAAAATACTAGAAATTCACAAAAAGAACTTGCATTCGTCTCCAAAATTTTGGGATGCATTTGGGTTTCACAAGTCAGAACTTAAATGGAACCACAATCCGATGTCTGACTTCAATTGTTTTTTTTAACTATAAAATGCGTTCTGTTTAAGAAGGTCACATCCAGTGAAAGGAAACATAGTGTTATATGACTGGAGAAAAATGAAGTGGGTTCCCAGAGCCTAAACCTCTGAAATCTGTTAATCCCTTTGAAGCTGAAACTAACATACCATTGTAAAGCAATTATACTCCAATAAAGATGTTTAAAAAAAAAAAATTCTGTAAACTTTTAAGTGTATACATGTGACAACATCTTTATAATCCTGAACTTCAGCATCTGAAAGTGAAAGAAAAATCTCCTTATTAGGTTAGCCTATCATATAAAGCAGTGTTGTTTTCAAACAGCTAATTGTGACCCAATTGTGGCTCATGATATCAATTTTGTTGGTCATGATCTGTGTTAAAAAATTAAATTGAATTGATGAACCAGACTAGACTAAAATAGAATACAGTAGAACATAATAGTATACATCATAGTATATAGGGAAGCTATGTATTATTGGGGAAACTTGTTTTAGTATAAGGATGCATGTACGTCCTGATAAAAACACTGATAATAGAGTCTTGAACATTTAGAGTTAATGGATTTATTATTAGTGCGACTTCTCTGGCATTCCCTTACCTTCATCATCAACAACAAAGCAATAACAAAATTCCCCCCAATAAATTCAGATTAGAGGTTGTTGGAAGCAGAGGGGCACAGCTAAGCAGAGTTTAAGCGTAAAGCTTAGAGCGGTCTTCAGATACGTATATTCTTTCCTTTATTAATTTGTACATTGGTGAAACTTGAGTAAATTATAAAATTTCTCTGTGTCTCAATTTCCTTATCTGTAAAATGCCACTGACGATGGAACCTATCTATTAAATAATTGTGAGTAGTAAAGGAGTTAATACATGTAAAATGCTTGGAATAGCGTGAGTACTAAATAAAATGTTAGTTATTAATATAGATATCATCTGAATTTAATTCATGCCCACTCTGTGTGTGAGAGAGTGCTTGGTTCATGAAGGATCCACTTGGATGTATGACCCCTCATGGAAGGACCTATAGATCAAGCTTGAGCTGTTGGCACTGCTGAGTCCGTGCCAGACCTTGTTAGTGCTTTCTGTGGTTACTCACCTAGTCCCCAGCCAAGCCCTGGGAGGTCGTGGGGCGCTGATTCCCGTCTCACCCAAGGAGATTTCTAGAGTTCAGTTCACTCGCACTTACAGAATCAGATTCTATTGGGGGATGCCTGGGAACCTGAATTTCTGTAAGCCGTCCAAGGAGGACGTTCAGGTTTGCAGAGGTTTGAGAACCCGAACGGAGGCGTGTCGGGGCGATGAGGACAAAGCCGCCTCTGTGTGTCCCCTGAAGTTTGCATCCTCTTCCTACACTGGGAAGTGCCAGGTGAGAGACAAATGATAAATTCATTTCCATTTATATCCAGGAGGATTTGAATAGGGGGTTGGGAAGGTGAGAGGGAAATGAGACCCAAAGAAGTTTTAAAGGGGAAAAATCTGTGAGACGAGACAAGCAAAGGAAGCAGAGAAATGACATGAATGAGCGACTGAAGTGACAGGAGGAGGAATGTCACAGGGCCTCTCAGAGCAGAGAGAGGAGAGATCAAACCCTCAGCATCCTTGCCTTTCCTTTGTTCCTATGTGAGCCCTCACACCTTTCCACATTCCACCTCCTTTACTTAGTGGAAGATGAGGAGGCTGTAGAGAAATTCATACACCAAAGTAAAAGTGAAAGGGGCAGCTGTCACTCACGAAGGACTTGGGCTTTTTAACTTTGCACAAAATGACCATGATAAAAATAACCCCCTCCCTGTCCACTCAAACTGTGAGAGCAAAATACAGACTCAACTGGTCACATTTTAATTCCTTTACAGTTCAGCTCACATTAGAGAATCAGATTCTCTTGTATGCCTTGAAAAACCTCTTCAGATGATTTTGATTCTTGATTTTGATGTGTGTCCCTCCTTATCAATCCCTGGACCAGATCCTCTCGAGGCCCTTTTATCTCTGACACTCGATTTTTGCCCGGGATTCCTGGTACAAATGTCCCGTTGTGTGTGGAGGAATTTCATCCTGCCGTAGGAGCTAAAATAGAGGGCTCCGAGGGTTTCCCAATATGCAGGTCAATGTCTTCCTGCCACGCAGGCTGCACCATGGTTTGTTTTAAGCATGGCCTGATGTCCTGTTAGGCGTGGGCTGTAGCAGGTGGACACTCTCCAGGACACGGCAGGATGGACGCACTGGCCTCAGCTCTGGGGAGGAGAAGGAGACGTGAAAGCCCCTGGAGAGCTTGGTCTCCGGAGAAATCGAGAATTACCGCTGCCGTTCAAAATAGGCTTTAGAAAGAAAGTGCTGAGGGAAGCAGGAGTCATTTAGCGTTTGATCAGTGGGGTGAACCGATACACTGTAGGCCAGGAGGTGTCAGCCAGCCCTGCGTATGCGGAAAGGACCACACGGCGCGCGGAGAAGAGCCTAGAAGGGGGAGTGGGAGCAGGAAGGGGGGCTCTCGCCAGGCGCCCACGGGAGCTTCTGGGACAGAGCTGGGGTCTCCGTGGTCCCAGAGCGCTGGGGTGTGGTGAGAGGGCCACTAGGAGGGATGGGGGTGGAGGCTCTTCCTTGCTCACGGCTCTGCTATGGTCTGAATGTGTGTCCCCCAAGTCCATATGCTGAAACTGAATCACCAGCGTGATGTCTTGGGAGATGGGGCCTCTGGCGGGTGATGAGGTCAGGTGGGCAGAGCCTTCATGAGGGGGATCCGTGCCCTTGTAAGAGACCTCGCCAAGCCGGCTCATCCCTTCCACCAGTGCGGACACAGGGGGAGACGGCCGTCTATGGACCAGGAAGCAGGCTCTCACCAGACACTGGATCTTGGACTCTCAGTCTCCAGGACAGTCAAAAATAAGTGTGTGTTGTTTATCAGCCACTGGGTTTATGGGATTTTTGTTATAGCAGCCAGAACACACTAAGACCGGGACGAGGAGAAGCCACTTCTCCTTACATGTGACCAAACTATTTCTCTCTCTAAGACTCGCCAAAGACACTGTCACCCTGGCCTTATGTGTAGAAAAAGGAAGCGGTTTGGCAGGGATGACCCCTGCCAAAATGGTCTCACGTGCTCTCTGCTGGCCTGAGCTTGGGAGGTGTGTGCACGTGTGCAGGTTTGCACGTGTGTGTCCGTGTGCACTGGCCGTGTTTGCGTGTGTGTGGCTGGCGAGGCAGCCCAGGCCCAGTGACCACCGTGTGCTCGATCCCCCTGGACATTTGCCCTCTGGCTCCGTCAGCTCGGCCACCGTGACAGAATCCCACCGATGGGGCTTGAACGGCAGAGATGCACTTACCTTAGTTCTGGAGGCTGCAGGTCCAAGATCAAGGTGCCTGGTGAGTCCCTCCCTGCGGGGCGGGTGGTGGCCTTCCCCATGGGTCCTCCCCTGGCCTGACCATGCCCATCCTCTGCCACCCCGATCCAGTTCTCTAGGGGATGACTCTGAACTCGCCTTGTAGGAAGCGCACACGTGCTAAAGGCATTTGTTCTGCATGTTGGTGTCCATCAGAAACAGCTCCAAACCCGGCGGCACTCAGGCTCTGAAACAAGTTTCACTGCACTCATTTCCCGTCCCCGGGTAACAAGGATGAACAACTTCACTACCATACACACTAAAGGTGAGGTGCTATAAAATGCAAATTACAGTGTTGCTCACCTGCTCCCCTCACTGGAGCACTTTGCTTCAAAGTGCTTTTAATCTTCTTAAGTGTAAGGCCAGGTCTTGCTTGTCCCCGAGGATGAGGAATGGGGTACCATAAATAGATGAGCCCCACAGATGATTTATTTTTCTTATTGCACCATTACTTTTGACCTCTTTCCTCATCCAACCTTTGACAAAAGCTACTGATGTGGAGCAAAACTGACTCATTTGAGTCTCATCTTTATTTTTCATGCTTAGTCTTTTGCAGAGGTGCTAACGGGGACTCAGTCGCCCCAAAGGTGGGCAGTGTCAGGGGGCTTATGGAGATCGAAGGAGCCTGCAGCGTCTGTCCCGACATGATCAAGACATTTTCTAAGTTCTCTTTACTTTTAAGGAGATAATCACAGTGATACAGAAAGGGCTGCTGGTGTGAGTGTTTACATTCTGTCATCGTTTGTCCTGTTAGATTGCATTTTCCTGCTGATGCCGTCAGACCACTGAACTCAAAGAAGAGCCCCCAGGATGGACAGCTCCCGTTTGGTCCAGTTCAGAGTCCCCCCAGAACGCTTTATACAAATTTGTCCATTGGGGGCTTTCTGCTTCAGGCTTTCAGTAATACTCTAACTCAGGGCTTTTACAGACGTGTCACCGGTTTCCCACCAGTTTCCCCATTTCTAAATTGGGTAGGGTCCCCTAACACTCAGGGGGAGGTGTGGCTAAGAGACAAGCGAGGAAGGGTTGTAACTGGCATGGCACCCAGCCCCACGCCCAGTGTCTGAGCACCCATCTGACATTACCACCCACCTCCTTATGTTGAGCTGTCTCTCTCCTGACATTTAGAACCAAGAAACCTCAGCTTCTGATTGTTTCAAAGGACAACAGCTACTTAACTGGTTCCATTTCCTTATCTCTCCTGAAGACACTGATAGAATAAAACAAAAGGCCCATTGAACTTAATTAGCTTTGGGAGGATCCCAACTCTGAAGGGATTCAAGAAGTTTAGGGCCATCAACTCCTTGGTTCAAGACCTTTTCAGCTGAGAGATGTAAATCAGCGGTCCCCAACCTTTTTGTCACCGGGGACTGGTTTCGTGGAAGACAATTTTTCCATGGACTGGGGTGGGATGGGGGATGGTTCAGTCAGTGATGCCAGCGATGGGGAGTGATGGGGAGTGATGGGGAGCAGTGGGGGGCGGTGGGGAGCAGTGGGGAGCGATGGGGAGCAGCAGGGAGCGATGGGGAGAGATGGGGAGTGATGGGGAGTGGTGGGGAGTGATGGGAAGTGGTGGGGAGCGGTGGGGAGCTATGGGGAGTGGTGGGGAGCGGTGGAGGGTGGTGGGGAGTGGTGGGGAGCGATGGGGAGAGATGGGGAGCGATGGGGAGCAGTGGGGAGCGATGGGGAGCAGCAGGGAGCGGTGGGGAGCTATGGGGAGTGGTGGGGAGCGGTGGGGAGTGATGGGAAGTGGTGGGGAGCTATGGGGAGTGATGGGGAGCAGTGGGGAGCGATGGGGAGCAGCAGGGAGCGATGGGGAGAGATGGGGAGTGATGGGGAGTGGTGGGGAGTGATGGGAAGCGGTGGGGAGCAGTGGGGAGCTATGGGGAGTGATGGGTAGCGGTGGGGGGCCTTGGGGAGCGGTGGGGAGTGATGGGGAGAGATGGGGAGTGATGGGGAGCAGTGGGGAGTGATGAGGAGTGGTGGGGAGCGGTGGGGAGCAATGGGGAGCGATGGGGAGCAATGGGGAGCAGTGGGGAGCGATGGGGAGCAGTGGGGAGTGATAGGGAGCGATGAGGAGCAGTGGGGAGCAGTGGGGAGCGATGGGGAGCAATGGGGAGTGGTGAGGAGTAGTGGGGAGCGGTGGGGAGTGGTGGGGAGCGATGGGGAGCGATGGGGAGTGGTGGGGAGTCATGGGAAGCGGTGGGGAGCGGTGGGGAGCTATGGGGAGTGGTGGGGAGCAGTGGAGGGTGGTGGGGAGTGGTGGGGAGTGATGGGTAGCGGTGGGGGGCCTTGGGGAGTGGTGGGGAGTGATGGGGAGAGATGGGGAGCGATGAGGAGCAGTGGGGAGTGATAAGGAGTGGTGGGGAGCGGTGGGGAGCAATGGGGAGCAGTGGGGAGCAATGGGGAGCAATGGGAAGCGGTGGGGAGCGATGGGGAGCGGTGGGGAGCGATGGGGAGCGATGGGGAGCAGTGGGGAGCGATGGGGAGTGGTGGGGAGCGATGGGGAGCAGTGGGGAGCGATGGGGAGCGATGGAGAGTGATGGGGAGCGGTGGGGAGTCATGGGAAGCGGTGGGGAGCGGTGGGGAGCTATGGGGAGTGGTGGGGAGCAGTGGAGGGTGGTGGGGAGTGGTGGGGAGTGATGGGTAGCGGTGGGGGGCCTTGGGGAGTGGTGGGGAGTGATGGGGAGAGATGGGGAGCGATGAGGAGCAGTGGGGAGTGATAAGGAGTGGTGGGGAGCGGTGGGGAGCAATGGGGAGCAGTGGGGAGCAATGGGGAGCAATGGGAAGCGGTGGGGAGCGATGGGGAGCGATGGGGAGCAGTGGGGAGCGATGGGGAGTGGTGGGGAGAGAGAGGGAGCGAGGGGGAGCGGTGGGGAGCGGCAGATGAAGCTTTGCTGGTTACCCCGCTGCTCACCTCCTGCTGTGTGGCCAGGTTCCTAACAGGCTATGCCCCGGTACTGGTCCGCAGCCTGGGGGTTCAGGACCCCTGATGTAAATCATCGCCCTTGATTTAATGTTGTGAGCACTTCTGGGGCAGAGTGAAAAAGTGGCACTCAGAGTCCTGGATAAAGGATTTTCCAAACGGAAGCAATATTCTAGCAGGATTTCTAGGAGGAAGGCAGATATCTAGAGGTCAGTCTTCTGCAAAAAAAAAGGGAAGACCAGTTGAGAAAATGGCAGCAGAACCTTTGCTAATGAGCTTCCAGACCAGCAGGAAACTCGTGCTCAGGAGCTGATGTCCCACCATCATGTCCACTGGCTGATGGCTGGCTGCACCCAGTGAAGGGCTGCAGGTTGGCGCAGGTGACGCTCATCCAGGGTTTGTCCTGAGCACCAGCCAGGGTGCCTATAGCCTCAGCAGGGCACGTGAGAGAGCATCTTTCTGCTAATCTCTCCAAGCATGAGTCCACTCCACGGAGAAGTGCCTCTTTCCACCTCCTAGGTCTACCTGAGCAGCTGCACGTGTAAATAGAATGGCTATTTTTGTTAAACAGAGCTTAACTATTTCTGAAACAGCCATTTATTTGTGAAGACTATTTTATGTTAATTTAATTATAAGAAAATTGAAAAGTGTAATACATAGCTAAGCCCTTAAGGCCAGTTAATCTATTTGGATTGTAACAAATATAATTTTTATTAGCTCAGCCTATTTGGATGGTAACGAGTATAACCTTTCCATAGACATTACAGACTCTGAGTTATGGTCTATTTTTATGTAAAACCATCCTTGAGTAGAACAAAAGGGAGTTCTTTTATTTGTTACTGTGTTATGGAATCATTATATTAATGAAAGTAGAAGCTGAGCCGTCCCTATTATCTTAGAGTGGAGCTCAAGTCTTCCCTAGCTGTGACTGGAAAAAGAAAAAAAAACCAAGTAGTTATTAGAAGGATGATCAGCCTTATAGAGAGGCAAGATATAGTCTGAAACCTCCTTTGGGTAAAATACGTTGATATTTAAGAGGAAGAGTTGATCATTTTTCCAGACAATTGGACTATCTATCCAGAACCTCAGCTATATTGGAACCCAGATGAGAACTTGGAGAGAAGCAAAAGACCCCAAGAGGCCAAAAAGGGTGTCAGAAAGTCTGAGTGCCATAGAAGTTCTTTTCTTTCATAGAGTCTCCTATTGTACGTGGGTTCCCAGCCCGGGACAGACAACCAACAGGGTAACCACTGGGGTAAGATTTCCATCCTGAATGCATTCAGCAGAGTCAGGAGCACAGAGTCTGGAACCAGTCAGGCTGTGCTCCAATCCTAGTTCTGCCGTTTACTTCCTGGGAGACCCATGCACCTCAGTTTCCCTTTCCATAAAGTGGGGATGACAGTTGAGCTGGGTGAAGATATGGAAGAGTGAATCCATGTTAAACATTGAGCAGTTCCAGCACACAGAGAGCCCAATATGAACACCGACAGGACATTAACACCGTGTAAACGAAGGCAGCGTTATTGTTTCCCTTTTTCCAAAATGCCTTTTTTTTTATTGGGTATTGGGGTATAGTTGCTTTACAATGTTGTCTTAGTTTCTGCTGTATGAAACAGAAAGTGAATCAGCTATATGTATACATATATCCCCTCCCTCTTGGACCCCCTCACCATCCTACCCATTCCGTCACCACAGAGCACCGAGCTGAGCTCCTTGCGCTACACAGCAGGTTCCCACTGGCTATCTGTTTTACGCACGGTAGGGTATATATGTCAATCCCAATCTCCCAATTCATCCCACCCCGCCTTCTCCCGTCCCACGTCCACAGTCCGTTCTCTACATCAGTGAATCTATTCCTTATTTTACAGGCCCTGGTGCCCACAGGGCCTGATAATGTTGCACATTTTTGAACCTTTCTTCAGTATCAATTTTTGAACTGATATGCTAAAAACAGTTTTGAAATGTACACATTTAAAAAAGTTAATGTAAATTTTGGGAGAATTTCAGTATGTTAAGCCATGGTGCTTAATGGAGATCCACTGTGTGTCAGGCCTGGAGCTAAGTACTTTTGATATGAGTCAAACATATTGTATTTTATGCCAACTGGGAAGGCTTTGAGGGCAAAAGCAAGTCTGTGGATAATTACCCCTGGACTCCTGAGGCTAACCAGGACAGGCACCATGTTAAATTCTCACCATGGCTCCTCTGAAAGGCAGGCAGTACCATGTCCATTTTGCAGATGAGAAAACACGGGCTTAGAGGAAACATGCTGTGTTTAGCTAGAATGTGGCAGAGCCAGAATTCAAGTACAAGTTCACTCTACCTCAATACACTTGCCATTAACCACTGAACTACACTGCCTGTCTTAGTCAGCTCGGGTTTCTGTAAACAGAATACCACCGACTGGGGTGCTTAAACAACAGAAATTTATTTCTCATGGTTCTGGAGCCCTTGAAGGCCAAGATCAAGGCACCAGTCTATTTGGTTCCTGGTGAGGGTGTTCTCTTTGGTTTGCAGACAGCCACCTCTCCCTGTCTCCTCACATAGGAGAGAGGGGATGATCTCTCTTTCATAGGGTGCTAATCCTCTTCATGAGGGCTCCACCCCATGACCTAATCACCTCCCAAAGGTCCCATCTCCAAACACCAGTACTTTGAGGATTCAGGCTTCCACATTTGAATTTTGGGAGGACACAAACTTTCAGTCTGTAGTTCTGCCCTTCATCTCTAGCTAAGAATCTCTTTGACTTATTCATAGCTTTAATTGAGACTAAAATAGCTGCTCACTTATTTGGTCTCTTCCCTGAAGTCTAATAGTCCAGAATGTTTAAGTTAAGGTGTCTCCATTGAGCAAAATGTGATTTTTCTTGGTTCATAAAAATGTTGGCTTAGAATTTCACTAAATGTAACTCCAAGAGGACTTTATATGATTCTAGAAAACCTTGCTTATTTGAGTGAAACCTGAGTTACTTGAATCAGCAGGTCATTTTGTCCATTCCTCCTCATTTTAGAAGGAAATGAAGGACATAAATGTTCTTTGGTGCACATTCTTGGGCCAACTCCATGTCTTGTTCCTGGGTTTCCCTGGTGTTATCCACTTTCTTGGGCAGTAGAAATTGGGGCCACCTGTTCTGAGCTAGATTCATTGATTCATATATCCACATACTCATTTATTTGACAAGTAGTTTTGTTTTTTTTTTTCGGTATGCGAGCCTCTCACTGTTGTGGCCTCTCCCGCTGCGGAGCACAGGCTCCGGACGCGCAGGCTCAGTGGCCACAGCTCACGGGCCCAGCCGCTCCGTGGCATGTGGGATCTTCCCAGACCGGGGCACGAACCAGTGTCCCCTGCATCGGCAGGCGGACTCTCAACCACTGCACCACCAGGGAAGCCCAACAAGCAGTTTTTTGAGTTCCTATTTGATGCCAAATTCCATACCAGGATCTGAAGATGCACTGGTGAGCAAAATCAGCCTATAGGGGGTCTCTTCTCATTCCATTAGCTGTTCAATTAGGGACCAAACATTTTCTGAGTCTCCTAGACAGAGAGTGGACTGGACCAGTGACCAGGGTGACCAACCATCCCAGTTTGTCCAGGACTGAGGGGTTCCCCGGGGGGACTTTCCAGGGCTTTCCAGACTGCTAAAACTGGGAAAGCCCATAGCAAACGGTTATTGGGCTTGGAGGTCCCATTCTCTGGAAGGGAACTCGGTTAGAGTCAATTTTCAGTTTAGGTCATACCCGTTGGACGCTTCTCTCGGGCATCCTGGGAATGCTTGGGAAGAAGAATCTTCCAGGCTGTTGACTTGCCCAGTTCTTGGCTTGAAGGTAGTGTTAGGAAGGGGGAAACCCCCAGCAGACCTCCACACTCACAGCTGTGCTGGACCCCCAGGGCCTGCAGCCATCGCTGCCCCCTGGCCAATGACCTCTTGGGCACAGGGGCATTTGCCAACCCCCCTCTGAGCCTGTTGGACATGAGTGGCCGCAGAGGCTGCAGTGGGGCCGGGAGAGGCTCTGGAGCTAGATTGCTGGGTTTGAAGCCCTGCTCCTCCCTTTCTAATCACGGGCAAGCTATTTAACTTTCCTAAAATCTGAACGATGAGAGTAGTAAAAGCATGGTAACCATGCGTACTAAGTGGGTAGACAGAGCACTGTGTCTGATTCCCAGGAAAGGAATACCGCTAGCCTGTTAGAACATTCCTGGCATGTGGAAGGGGGCCAGGGTGCCATGGAACAAGCACAGACACGGTATGATAGACACAGAGCTGCCTTTCCTCAGCCCCCTCCTAAGCAAGGGGGGGTGCCTGGAAATGGCCAGGCCTCCCTGCCTCTTCCACCTGGAGTGGAGGCCGCCCCAGCCCAGAGGCTGAGCCCAGGCTGGGCTGCCCTGGACTCAGGCCCAGGGTCCTGGCTGACACAGCCCTCAGCCCCCCGCAGGTGACCAAGGAAACTCGTGGGGACTCAGGTGAGACCAGCAGAGCTACCCAGAAAACTACAGGGTGAGAAATTACACATTGTTCATCAGCACTCAGTTTCGACGTGATGTGTTACATTTCTATTCTGTGCCAGGCATTTAAATCCTCATAAAAACACAAGAAAGGGGATAGCCTTAGCATCATTTTACAGACCAGGAAGTGGGCTCAGAAGCACGAGCATCTTGTCCCAGATGTCACTCCTGGGCAGTGGCTCCTTCACGCCAGGGCTGCCTGACTCTAAACTAGGGATTTACGCGATCTTCCAGGTTCTTCAGAACATTATCGTGTTTTGACTTAAAAAAAATCTCCTGTAGGTCAAACCTGTTTGTATCTTGGTGAATGTAGTCTTTTCCTTCTGAGGGTATCCAAGCAATTTAAAGATAATTTCTCAGTAGTAATCCTGGTTAAGACGGGGAGGAGCAAGTATTTCTCCACAGAAGTCAACGAGATGTTTAAAAAATTCATTGCCAAGTGGATAAGAGCTGTATTTACAAGAACCTGTTAAGAAGGCACAGGGTGGGGACCTTCCCAGAAAGATGGGCACCCTTAGTGTGCTGGCTTTGCACTGGCCAGGGGCTGGCTGACCTTGCATAAAAGGCCAGACGGTAAATATTTTAGGCTGTGAGACTCATATGGTCTCGGTCAACTATGCTACTCAACTATGCTGTTGTAGGGAAAATAGCCACAGACAATACATAAATGAATGGGCATGGCTATATTCCAATAAAACTTTATTTATAACACAAGCAGTGAGACAGATTTGACTTCCAGCCTTAGTATGTAGAACTGCTCTGGAGAATTTGAAGTGGCAGATATGCCCTTGACCTTGAAGAATCTATCATTTACCCTCCTCAATATTAGGGGACTTTGCTGTGATTTTTTCGTCTGTCCCTCTCCTTCATCAATGGTTTCTCTTGTTTTTCTTCCTGCTTTCCCTGCTCCTGCCTTGGAAAGTATGGGCAGTGCTCTACCTCTGGTGACTCTCAAGGTTAAAGGGTATGTTGACCCAGTCTCAGCCAAGTTGCTATGTGACTTTCCTGGAATCTGTCACCTTAGGTTTCAGAATATAAGGCAAACTCCCTCCGCCCTCCCCATCACCACCAAATTGTTATTTAAAAAAAAAAAACAGAAAAAAACAGTTGCCTTATATTTGACTCTTTGCCCCTTTTTTTTCCCCCCAGTTGGGTGCTCTCTCAATCACTTTTTTTTCATCCAAATCCCATTTAGGGAAAACTTTATACCCTGAAACTTCTTTGATCAGTTTTGGCTTTGGTGCTTATAGGAGTAAGCTGAGGACTTTCTGTTACCTCTTTAGCTTAAAAACTTTCAAGTCATATTTTATGAAATCTAAGGGAAATGTACTTTTGTGGGATAGATGAAATAAATAACTGTTCTAATATTCTGTGGCTTTGGATAAAGGGTTAAAAATGCTGTAGCTCAAACAAATTAGATGTAAATAGAGGTGATGTGACAGCCAGACTGATTTAGATGATTCAAAAGTGGCTGGTCTAATGATGGAGAAGATGTTGATGAAGAGTTTGAATCTTTTTTTTTCATAAAGTGGGAGGTTGAAAAACTAATATTTCTAAATTAATATTTTATTTTCTATAAGAGGTTCGTCACATCAAGTATTCTGATAATGATACCTCTTTCATAAAGTTGTTGTAAGAATTAAGTAAGATAGTGAATGTTGAGCACTTGACATCTAGGAGGTGTTCAATACATAGTAATACTATTTTTCTTCCCTTTAATAATAAAAAGAAATACCCAAGAATCAGTTTAATCCAGGGTCTAATGCAGAGAACTAGTGTTCCATAGAATGTGATTTGGGAATCCCTATGGTTAATTTTATGTCAACGTGGCTGGGCCATGGTGTCCAGATATTCGATCAAACATTATTCTGGATGTTTCTGTGAGGGTTTTTTTTTTTTTCAATGTCGTAAAAATTCATGTTATGTTCCTTGGTTTTCTTTTTTTCCTTTTTTTAAAAATTAATTTTTATTGGAGTATAGTTGCTTTTGTGAGGGTGCTTTTTGGATGAGACTAACATTTAAATCAGAGGACTTTGAGTAAAGCAGATTACCCTCCCTCATTGTCGGTGGGCCTCACCAAATCCATGGAAGGCTTTCATAGAACATAGTCTGACTTCTGAGCAAGAAGGAATTCTGCCAGCAGATTTCCTTTGGATTTGGACTGCAGGTCTTTCCCGGGTCTCCAGCTCCCCAGCCCTGCTGCACCCTGACGATTTTGGATTTACCCAACCTCCACAATCATAAGCCAATTCCTTAAAATAAATCTCTCTCTCCCTATATATATACATCCTGGTGGATGCATTTCTCTGGAGAATCCTGACCAATACATCTACACTCTATATAACATTTAGGAAGCAGATTGGGCTAAAGAGAATCAGGAGGAAATAATGAAGAGGGTGAGAGAAAAATCAAACTTTGGTTAAAGAAATGCTTTCTCTGTGTCCGGCAGTCGTTACGACTTTCTGAATTCCTTTAAAAATAATTAAACTATACCTGGCTACTGTCTCCTGGATCCAGGTCTGCCCTGGAGATTGCCCCTGTCTTCCACGGCAAACCAGGTGAGGTAATGAAAGGATAGCTGTCTTTTTCTCTGAACCTGAACTCATCTTAAGACTTGTGTGTGTGTGTGTGTGTGTGTGTGTGTGTGTGTGTGTGGAGAGAGAGAGAGAGAGAGAGAGAGAGAGAGAGAGACAGAAAGGGAAAGAGAGAGAGAGATTATTTTAATAAACACAGAAGGGAAGTAGGAGTGGGGAGCAGGGAAATGAAGGAAGGTTTTGAGTTTCGTATTTCCAACTTGAAAACCATTGTGGGAAGGATCAGTGTCCTTCAAAGGAAAAAGGATACAAACTTGAAAGGGGGCAGGATATGAGAAAGAGAGAGTGTAATGGGCTGCTGAGTGGAGAAGGAAGCCGGCCATATGCGGTGCCCTGAGGGGAGCGTGGATAAACAAAGTGAGAAGACGCTGGCTTCCGGAAGTGGCCGGAGCGCGGAGACCCGAGAGGGGAAGGCGGCTGGGCAGAGGGATACAGAGACCCCTCCTGAGGCACCGAGGGATGCAGGCAACTTCCCACAGATGCCCCAGACGTTTGTGAGCCACATGTGGAAAGAAAGATAAGCCATGAAAGCACTTTATAGTAGAATCCACAAAGGTCACAAGTTCTGAGGGCAGCTTGGGGGGAGCAACGCAAGTAAAGACATTCAGGATTTGGAGCCTTAGAAAAAGGCACACGGTGTTTTCAAAATCAACTGGAAGTCCTGGGTGACAGGGAGACCAGCATTAGCACTGCGGGAAGAGCAGCATTAGCTGCTCTAGTGGAAATTTACCGATAAGACTAACTCTCTGAAAACACTGTGCATGTTAGTCCCAACCCACAACTACATATAAAATAGACAACCAGCAAGGACCTACTGTATAGCACAGGGAACTCTACTCAGGACTCTGATAACATATATGGGAAAAGAATCTGAAAAATAATAGATATGTGACTATGTATAAGTAAATCACTTTGCTGTACACCTGAAACCAACACAACAGTGTCAATCAAATATACCCCAGTATAAAATAAAAAATTAAAAAAATAGATAACTAAATAAATAAATAATAAAATACTTTGCATGGAGGATGTGTTACAGAATTTTAGCTAGAAACAGAGGACAACATATACTACTTAAACTCGGGAGTGTAAGGCAATGACCATAGGGCAGGAGGAATTAGAGGCATTTTCATTTAGCTTAGCTTATGTTGAAAAGTAATCTGCCCACGTTATATATTACCTGTTAATAAGTCCAGATTACCAGTTAAAATATAGGCAGTATAGGCAATTGTTAACTGTGGGTGTGCTGTACCTCAAGAAGAGACTAATGGGTTTTGTGTTTATTTCAAAGAATGCTGATCTGTTACAATGGAATTATATATGACTTTGGGAAAAAAATGTGTACGTGTAGTAAAAATAAGTGGATGGCAATCTTTCCAAACTCTCCAAAATAATCTAACTCTAAATGCAATGTATCCTTACAATTTAAAAATCTTTGTATGACTGTGTACATGAAAGGCAGAACAATTGGGGAGCATGCATGAATATCACGAAACTAAAACCTGTCACAAGGGTGACTTAACACTGGAAGAAAAAATAATCCGGCTTTTTCTGTGCTTACTGATATTTAAAACATTTAAATCTCGAAGTTGCACTGACATTTTATTTTTGAAGCAGCAGAGGTGAATTAAGCCTAACACTACTGGGCATAATATGGCCCCTCCCCCTCTGTGTAAGTTTCCAAAAATAAAAAAAAAAAAGGAAAGAAAAAGAGAATGCACTCTATTGGGTGCATCCTTTTATGCTGCAGCTTCTGAGTGAGCATGATATGGACATAATCTCCTTTTGTAGCTGAACAGCAGCATACAAACCATCTCTGGAGAAGCGCTTTCCTTCTCATTACAGGTCTCGTGCCAGGGACGTCCGTATTATGTGTTTGCTTCAGGGCTGGCTGAGAGCAGCTTCCTGCTTGGTGGAGACATTGCTAGGCTGTTACTCCTGGCATATACTATGCTGTGATTTTAATTAAAGCATTTGAATGATGGCAGGTCAGTAGCGTTAGGAGAGATGTCTGATTAATTGCTTACTTCTTTGTCACAGCTATAAATGGGATGTTGTGAGGGTGCATGTGGGAATGCAAACAATTCCCCCTAGAGAGGATGGGTAAATGGACTTCAGAGCAATCAGTTGCTTTCACTTGGAGCAGGAGATAGGGCAAAAGCTAAAATTGCACTGGTCAGCCAATGATCCCATTTAAAGATGCTATAGGTTAAAAATGCTTCCTAGGGATGGATGGTGGACCGGAGCAACTTTTTATGTACGATGCCACCAGCCCCAAGGTACAGGGAGGATTCAGCAGGTAAAGAACTCCACTCTCCGCCAGCCAAATTAATAAATGTGCAAATTAAAAAGGATGTCAGAGCACTAAAGAAACATCTGCTAACCAAAGTAAAAAAGTAATGATGGTGATGATAAATAGGGAGAGACAAAAGGGATTTCAGCTTCAGGCAAATTTCCATCCAGCTGCACCCCACGACAAGGAGCCATCAGAGTTTCCACGAGGCTCTTTCACAGGAGACATGTTTAGAATGCTATCTTTGAGCAACCAGGTGATAGACTTAGACTCTTGACACTGGAGAAATCAATGACCAAATACTGGCAACTGTCCCTGTTCACCCTAATTCACGGTTTCTCAAACTTGGCATTCTTGACGCTTTGGACCAGATAACTTCCTTGTTGTAAGAGCTGTTTTGTGCATTGTGGGATGCGTAGCAGCATCCTTTGTCTCTACCCACTCAGAGGCCTGTGTCCACTCTCCTCCCCCCCAGTCATTAAAAACAAAGACCTTCCCAGACATTGCCAGATGTCCCATGGGGAGCAAAACTGGTCCTAGCTGAGGACCGCTGCCTGAGTTCAGCTTGCTGAAACATGGTGCCCTCCACTGGATCATGTACCGATGGACAAACCATATTTACAGTAGCACAATGATGGAGATGGTGCCTTAAGGATTCACTCATAATATTTCTGCATGGTAACAATCAGGGTCGAATTGCATATGTTCCATATAATAGTTAGAATTGATAAACCTTCAGGAAATTAAAAAATATTCACCTCTTATAAATCCGGGCTCCTGTGCACACTCGTACACACAGTTTTCTATTTGCGATGCTTTGTCTTTGCTCCCTTCTGCAGGAAATTTGGAGCAGAAGTGATGCCTTTCCCGGCAACACGATGAACAGTTTTGGTTTTCATGAGGCAATCCATCAATGACTCTTTTCACGGCTCAAAATGATGAAAAGAATCATGTCACTAAACAGAGCATCCTAAGATCTTCCCCATGAACTTCCTGTTTAGAAACAGCATAGCAATTACTAATTGTAATTATGTCCCGAATCTCTACAACCAGCGGTCTGCTCTTTCTGTTGTTGTTCATGAAGCAGGTGAAGTCAATACTAATTTTTGGAATTTGCAGGAATCACTTGGGAAAATTCATTGCTGATTATTC
This sequence comes from Globicephala melas, assembly GCF_963455315.2. Lineage (NCBI taxonomy): Eukaryota > Metazoa > Chordata > Mammalia > Artiodactyla > Delphinidae > Globicephala > Globicephala melas. The sequence continues at coordinate 3,516,732 of NC_083325.1, forward strand.
ACCATGACAGTTTGCTTTACCTATGTGTTCATCTTCAGAAGACAGACATTTTCCATATCACGTTGTTTATAAGGGTGCAACTTATAATTGATATCGAATGATGTGTTGTCATTTTATGAAGCTAGAAGAGAGTCAGATGAAGTGCAGTCATAGAGAAACGTTTGGGATATTATACTTAGTACATTTCCGTTGCCAAAATAAAGTCTTGGCCATTATTTTTGCAAATAAGGGCTAAGTCTACAGTCAAATTCATCTAATATAATAACGTCTAAAAACATACTATAAGCACACTGAAGGACTCTCTCTTTTCCATTTAGTTTTCTATTTTCAGTTTACTAAAATAGTCATTATAAAGTGGAATATTGATATGTGAAAAAGCATGATGAATAAATACAACAATGAAGTTGCCCATCTTCCCAGTGGACCACACACTCCTGCGTGTGTGCATACACACACACACACACACAGAGTCATGATCTTCTGTAGAAGTCACCTTTTAAAAGTTTCAGATGAGACTTTAGAACTAATCAGAACCTCTCTCAAATCAAAGACTTCCTTCTGCAAATACAGTCCCGACCTCCTCAATATTAAACAGTTGGAAAAACATTTTCTACTTCCCCCATGATAAAATAGGATATTTAGCGTTTCCACTATGATATGCTTAATTTGAAACCCAACGTGGCCCATTTTGTATCATTCTTTCCTTCCACTTGGCTTTGGGGTGTGTCTCCCAACACTTTCTCACTTAACTGAGCCACCTCCAAGTTTATTTCATAATTTGATAGGAAAAACAGCAGATGAAAAGGCACGTCAAGGTCCATAATATTTACAGGCTAACCCCTCACTTCAGACCAATCCAGCAGTCTACAGAAATTTGCACAAGATTTGAAAAAGCAGCCAAACGTCAGGGTTCTTGTCCAAATGCAATCTTACAGTCTTTCTTAATTCATCTGGTCTTAACAGAAACCAGACAGTTTCTCCATCTTGGATTACAGAGTAGTGAAGGATGCCAGTGTATTTATTACTAAGATTCTGAGTACCCTTTGTATAGTATAGGGATACTAAAATTATACTCAATTTTTTTTCAATGTACTGTTCATAGATACGCTGAATATTCATTCATGCATATAAATGTACCTTCAGTTACAAGATCACAAAAACTTGGGAGAAATTACAATTCAAAGCAACTGCTGAGGGAATCAAAGAATCACAGAACTTAAAAGCGCTTTGGAAGATCACCTAGAACATCTCCCTTCCCATTTCAAAGGGAAAACTCTCCCCTCTTTCTGGAGAGATGCCCTGGAGAGGAAGACCCAACGGCCTCTTGCCTGTCTCTGTGACATTGGATGATTTGCTTCTGTTGGGATCTAGAAACTTCCCTCTGTCACCCATCTCCTTGTAAAGAGGCAGAGAAATAGACGAGGTCTTCCACGACCACTGGGGAATGTTATTTATTGTAAAATAACTATACAGTCAAAAAGCATTTGCACTGATGGGCTGTGGGCCATTGCTGGCCAACCAGAGAGCAAGGCTGTGAAAAGAGCTGAGGAACAGCTGTGGGTCAGTGACCATGTGACCTTCCATCGTGCCGACTGGCCAAGAAAGCCATTTTCGTCTATTATAATTAAAAGATGATGTGAAGTTGGTAGAAGGGTATACTGTTCAATCAATGGATCCCAGGTCAGATAAATGCCTTCAGAGAACTGAGGGACATCCCGACCATAAGTCTACTTTAATTGGCTGAATGTCCTCATGAGAAAAAGATAATACACACAATGTGCTCCAAACAGGAAGCGCATAGTTCACAGCTAAGCAGTCGACGGGCAGGTAGAGCGCAAGCTTAGCAGAATGGGTACCATGAATGGTAGGGCTCGGAAGACTGGGAAATGAATGGGCTGGCAGGAGGATTGTGGGTATTTTAGGTCTTGGGAAAAATAACCCTTTGCTGGAGACGTGTGTGCGTGCTTTTCACATGGGTGGCCTGTTTGCTGTGTGGAAGGAGAAAGAGACTGGGCTTGGGTGAGAACACGTGCGTTCCAACTGGACCTTGAACAAGTTTCTTTTTCCTACATCAATGCTCTGGACAATGTGAGACCTTCCTGCCCTTAGCCCCTTTCTCCCTCCGAGTGTGTGAAATTTAGAATGGGTACACAATCGAGACTTCCCTGGTGGTCCAGGTGGCTAAGGCTTCGAGCGTCCACTGCAGGGGGGCCGGGTTCAATCCTTGGTCGGGGAACTTCTACGATCCCGTGTGCCGTGCGGCGCTGCAAAGATCTCCATCTGCTGTAGAATGGATGCACGATCATTACAAACACGCATGCTCTCTGCATGAAAACCTAGCTATAGAACGGGATCTACATCAAAACCCTATCAGTGACAATCAGGACTGCTGTGGTGAACACCATCTAATTTTTAAAAATTCATCGGCAGGGATATAGGTTAGCCTCCCATCTCCACACACTGTGCCTGGGTAATGTTGATTTATTAGTACAGTAGAATCCTGCTAATTAGCCTTAACGACAGGGGAACCCATTGTGGATTATAGAATTTTTCAAATTAGCGAGTACATGAATAAACAATAAAAATCAGGAGTCCTGCACTGCAAAATGTCCTTTTCCACTTATTTTGACAGGAAGGTATTTAATGTTGATTATTTATGATAATTCTTCATCATGCATCGCTAATGTTGGAGTCTGTTAAAAGGGGCATTTGTGAGGATCAGTGGAATGGCGCTCATAAAACAGAGTGGAAGCAGGAGACACACGAGTGCAAAACAGGATGGCGATGCCTAACGAAGTCCTAGAGACGGAGAGAGGAAACTTCCAAGGTTTAGATGAGGAGGCAGCTGGATGTTTTGGGGGGATTATTAGAATTGTGAGTTTGTGCGCGAGAGTTAACAATACTTCAATCTTAAATGATTGTGAAAAATGGGTCTCAGCCTGTGTTTGTCATCGAGAGGCTCAGGTGATTAAATGCGTTACATCAGCTGCTGTGAACGATCTGATTGTACAGGTGGTACCTTCTAGCAATAATAAGTGTGTCGCATGCATAATGGACATGGGGTTCACGAATGGAATGTATGGGAACTTCGTTTAAAATTTTTTCTACAAGGAATTTTTTTCTACCTAAGGCTTTGGATGTTTGATACTGAATATTTAATTATGGAGACTATCTAGAGGATTGGGGACAGTGTCCAGAGTTGGGCCATATCCTATGTGGACTTGGTCTTGGGAATAACTGATCGAGCAATGTTAAGGACTCATGCTTTAGTGACCATGACTTAGGAACTCATATCTGTGAATAAATAACCAAAGCTGAAGAAGAGTTATTCTGCTCATTAAAGACGTAAAGCCTTGTAATTAGAAGTGAAATGTCAGGCTTCATCAGCCTTGAAATAGGTTTTAAAAGTATATGGTGCTAGGTTACAAAATTTTGCATCCCTCCTAAGCAAATACCAATAAGAACACTCCCCAGATTGAAATCTTGCTACCCAGCTGTTTAAACTGTAGCTTGACCATGGTCAGTTCTGTTGGTTCCCCAGGCTCATTCACTGGCATCTGTCAAGTTATCGTAGCTTACCTGATGGTTGATGATGAAAGAATTATCTCCTAATGTGTGTGAAACTAAGCTGGTCCACACACATTTCAGAGACTCTCTGAGCTTCAAGAGCAAAATAGACATCTCTGCTTCAGCTTCCTGTTAGTCCACAAGCTGGCATTTTCAAATTTACCAGCCAGCAGCCTTGATTTTCCAGAGAAGCCAACAGCAAAAGTCCCCAGAGACAATCGCAGTTGGGTATTTCTGAAGGAATGGGAATCAAGGTTGAGAGGCAGGACCCAGGGGGGTCTGTAATTATGCTCCATCCATTCTGTTGCTCCCTGAGACCTGCTAAAATGAGATGCTGCTCACGAAACAGGCTGGGCAAGTTAGCATATGCAAATAGACTCATGGAAGTTTATTTTAAATTGCCCACTTGGGCTTGGAAATAGAGGTTAGACACCTGTCAGTTTGATCGAAACCCCGGTGAAAATACTAAATCATTTTTTGGTTTTGTGTCTCACATTTTGAAGCAGTTGTCCTAGCACAGAATTAAAAAAAAAAAAAAAAACAGGTCCTGAAGGGTCTTGGGAGCTTTGCATTCCAAGACTTCCTGCTGCTTGGCTTGTGTGAACCTCTGATCCAGGAAAGGAAGGGTTTGGCTTCACTCCATGGTCCACTTTGACTCTTAAATGAAAAAAATTTTTTGATGATGTGTATAACCCTATCCTAACTCAGTTTTAATGAGGGCACTAGTTTGCCAATAGTTTTGCTTCTTTGATCTATAAAAAAAAATCACGAAACATGTCAAGATACAAAATGGAATCACTATGACTCAGAAAGTTACTTTCAAATATAAAATCTGGAAATTATACTTGGGCTTTCATTTCCTTTCTGAACCAACCAACAAACAAATAGAACCCAACCATCATACAAATAAACTACAGGATATTCCCAAAAATCCTATGAAAATATCTTATATATGTTTAAAATACCTTTTTGTAAATCACAACGTTCAGTTAGCAAAAAGATATCATGTAAGCATTATTGCATCCTAAACACTAATTGCTCATGAGAAGACAGTGTAAATATGAGATGTCTTCAATGATTATTCCAGTTGCTTTGCCCATAAAGTTTTAGACTATTCTTTTTTTGACCATGTGTAGGGATTTATAGAAAAATGTGACCCTTAGCCCCCAACTCATTCACATTTAATTCAACAAAGCATCACCAGTGAGCTCCACTAGATGCTCTGTACCTGTTTATCATGCTTTCCCCCTAGAAATTAGAAAATTAGCAAGAATAAATGAAATCGAAACCCAAAGGATATTAGTCAGATCTAGTGCTGTAGTAGCATCGGAAAGTGACAGAATTAATTTTTCATCCTGAATGTATGTGTTTCCCAGGCCAAGTGCATTTTCCTAGCAGGTTGTTGGCTCTCAGTGAATCTCCAATAAACAAGCAATTGCTGAAGAGAAAACGTTGCCTGGAAATCCATTGACATCTCCAAATAAAGCATTAAATTTTACTCATGAGTACTAATGCCATATGCCCAGTAAAGAAATGCCACATTTCCATCCCTTGGGCGTTGTTGAAGGAGATTACCTCAGGGCCAATGCTTCTGTTTTAGTGGCATGCCATATTATTGCTACCTGTGACACCAACTGGGGACACAGTTTTTTACACTCCTGCAGGAGTCAAGGTTGCCAAAATGTAGCCTATCATCTTAAGCGGAAACGCAAAACAAGAGGAGAATTTACATATGCAGTACACACACACACACACACACACACACACACACACACATACACACGCACCTAGGCAGCATCAGATACAGGAGGTGTTCACACCTGCCACGTGGTGGTCCAGGGATGGAAAGCACGCTGGGAATGTGGAATGCTGGGAATTCCATCTCTAGGAGCAGAACCACCTGCTCAGAATCTTCATCCTCAGCCAACATCTTCTCTTTCCTTAGCATTTCACACTCAATTCCAAGTTTGAGGACGATATTTCCGAGCAACGTTTGAGCTTTTGAAATGGTTGGGTTCCTTCTTTTCAGGTTTACCTCTCAGTGTTAGTACCAAAAGTGAATTCTTATTATGCAGAATTCTTTGAGTTCTGGAAGCTCTCACTGTGAGGCTAGGCACTCATTGCATCAGGGAGCCGAGAGCATTCAGGAAAATTGTTCTGCTTAATTCCAATTGGGATTTTTTAGAATAGGGTATGTGTTATGGCATCATTGGATAGGAAGCTTGTGTTTTCCCAGGTGGACCGAGCGAATGAAGCCATGATCAAATAGATCATTTTTTATGTCATGCGATTTCATTGATAAGCAAGAAGAAACTGGATTGTTTGTGGGAATTGAGATTGTTGGTTACCCATCTCATTACTTCTCTTCACTTGTGGACAAAACCATAGACATTTGTCCTCAGGCAGTGCTCCTGTTTTAATTATGCTCCAGGTCACTGCTGGGAGCTTCAGCAGGTTGGTTTCCTGTGCCAACCAAGAGAATGGTGGCTTCTCTGAGACTATGACAGTTGACAGTTGTCTTGCCTTAAGGTTTTTCATCAAATATTTTACCATAAAGGGAAAGAATTAGAAGGAAGACCATTCAAATCCTTCAGCTTCTTTCCTGGCTACTTTGAGGAAAAACCACAGAGAGTTCTTTCATTTGTAAAATTCTGGAATTACAGGCAAAATTTGTTCCAATGGAAGAAATAACGTGCGAGGTCTCACCCAGATCACCCAAGCTTCTCCTCTCGGTCCCCTTTTAATTTTTACAGGGCAGGTTTCAACACCAAGGAAGTTGATCAAATAGAAGACTGTGCTCATGGCCACAAGGTGGATCAGGGCTCCAGAGAAGGGAGTCAAGACATAGGCATCTGGGACAGGCTCTGTTCTCTTCAGAAAGTTCTTCTAAGAGAGAACTATTTTTTTCCCAATCAAATGTTTCCATCCAGTGAAAACCTACCTAGAAAGAAAACTGCCTTTGGGTTTCTCTGACAAAGACTTCTCCCTGATGGCATCTGATGAGGGTTCCAGGGCCTATGCCTGGGCCTCCTTGCAGAGTTTCTCTACTTGCTGCTGGGAAAATGAGTAAAGCACAAGTGTTCTGGGGTTCTCCACAGCACCCTGCAGCCTGCACTGACTGCTTCCTCATGCCGGGCCCTCCCAGGCAGGCAGCAGGGGCATCTCTGCGGTTGTCCCTGCATTTACTGATGTCTGGGTCAGGGCCGCCCACTCCCCAGCTGTCTAAAGGCAGTAGGTCCCAGGAGTATAGGTATTAGCTTTTCTTGGTGGAATTTTCGGTAGAATTCCCCTGTGAAGCCATCTGGTCTTGGGCTTTTGTTGCTGGGATTTTTTAATTTAAAAATTCAATTTAACTTCTAGTGGTCAGTCTGTTCAGACTGTCTGTGTTTTCCTTTGTGGTTTGATGATTTTCTTTGGTACTATGCCTGTGTTCCTTTCTTTCTTCTTTTTGTATATCTATTGTAGGTTTTTGATTTGTGGTTACCGTGCCATTCATATACGTTGACCTACAACTATATCTACTTTATAAAAACTGATAGACATCTAAGTTCAAACACATTCTAAAAGATCTACCTTTTTTAATTCCCTTCTCCCACATTTTGTGTTTTAGATGCCATGTTTTACATCTTCATGTTTATCTCTTCACTGTTTACTGTAGTTATAGTTTCTTTTACAATTTTTTTGGTCTTTAAATCTTTGTACTAGCTTTTTTAAGTGGTTGATCCTCAGCCCTTACTATATATTTGCCTTTTCTAGTGGAATTTTTCCTTTCTTATAGATTCTTACTTCTTCTTACAGCCTTTTCTTTTCCAGTTAGAGAAGACACTTTGACATTTATTTTAGGGTAGGTTTAGTATTGATAAACTCTTTTAGTTTTTGCTTCTCTTAGTTCTTTCTCCTTCGATTTGAAATCATAATCTTGCTGGGTAGAGTATCCTAAGTTGCAGGTTTTTCCCTTTCAGTACTTTGAATATATCCTGACTCCCTCTGGTCTGCCAAGTTTCTGCAGAGAAAGCAGCTGATTGCCTTATGGGGGTTCTCTCGCATATGACTCTTTGTTTTTCTCCTGCTGCCTTTAGAATTCTCTTTAACTTTTGCCATTTTAATTATGATATGTCTTGGTGTGGGTCTGTTTGGGTTCATCTTATTTGGGAACCTCTGTGCTTCCTGTACCTGGATATCTGTTTCCTTCTTCATGTTTGAGACATTTTCAGCCATAATTTCATCAAATACATTTCTGACATGTAAGGTGAGGGCTGCGGTGGGCTGGCCACAGGCAGAGGTCCAGGCTGCTTCAGATGCTCTGCTTGTCAAGCGGCAGCAACGGTAGCCCCAGCGACATCTGTCTCCTTTGTCTCTCAGAGCTGATTACCCTCCCCAGCCTCTGCGTCCCCCACCTGACTCTGGAACCTGCAGGGCAGACAGGGCCCCCGTGGGCCTGGGCAGTCGGGGTCCAGCGGAGATCAGTGGTCGGGACCACCTCTGATGCACCGCCTGCCTAAGTACAGCAATGGCCGCCCTCGCTGTGCTCAGGTGCCGCCCCGGGTCCAAATGGCCTCTGCATCCCTCGCCCAAGCTCTCGCCGGGTCATGGCAGCCTTCTCTGCAGTGTGGAGCGGTGATGTGAGCGCTGGTGCTCCTCAGTGGTGGAGTCCAGGCTTCCACAGCCCTCCTGTTGGTCCCACTGACCCTCCAACCAGCCAAGGGGGCTCGTCTTCCCTGTGTTGGACCCCAGGGCTGGGGGTCCCAATATGTGGCTCTCGCTCCCCAGGACAGATCTCCACTCCCCCTCACCCCATGTCATCTCCCTTTGAGTCCCCTCCCAGGGGAACAGGTCCTGACCTGATGGCTTCTGGTCCCATCCTACCTGATTCAGGGGACCTTTGTTACAGCCTTGGTTGTACAGGAGTCTTTCTGCCAGTTTCCAGTTAGTTTTCAGTGAGAATCGTTCCACATGTAGATGTATTTTTGATGTGTTTGTAGGGGGAGGTGAGTTCCACGTCCTCCACCCTGCCATCTTGATCAATCTCAGAAAGCTTGTATTTTTAAACAAAATAGCCTGGTTTGGCATCAGAATCAGTTTTAAGCAGAAGAGCAGAGACACTGAAGCTGGAATGATGGACCGAAGTCTGGTCAGAAGGACCTTCAGTGCCTGGCAAAGACTGAAGAACTGAAATAAGAGGGGAGGGGGGAAGTGCAGGATGAGGTTTTGGGGGTAGAATCTACAGGATTTAGCAAAGGTTTGGGTGTGGGGAGTAGGAAGTGTGGCTTCTGGGGATTGTGACGCTGTAACAGGAATGAAATGTGCAAGAGTGGGACTCTGGGTGGTCAGCGTGGCTGTGGACTTTGGTGCTGGCTGTTACTGGATGTCCGGGAGGAGAAGGTAAGAGGAGGTGAGATGTTGGTGGGACTGCTTTAAGATGGGTTGGAGCTGAGAGAGGACCCATTTGGGCATCATCATATTAGTGGTAGTGGTTGAAAGTATGAGTCTGTATTGAAGGAGTCCAGAATAAGCACTGTGGCATGAAAATTATTTTGAACTGAAGGCATTTGAGAATAGATGTTACTTTTCTTTCTCTTTCTACTCTCCCTATCCCTCCTCCCCCTCCATCTTCTCCTCATTCTTCTCCTTCCTCTTCTCCTCTCCATCCTCCCCCACCCTCTCCCCCTCCTCCTTCCCTTCTTCTTCTTGTTCTTCTTGTTCTTCTTGTTCTTCTTCTTGTTCTTCCTCTTCTTCTTCTTCTTCTCCTTCTCCTCCTCCTCCTCCTTCTTCTTCTTGTTCTTCTTCTTCTTGTTCTTCTTCTTCTTCTTCTTCTCCTTCTCCTCCTCCTCCTCCTCCTCCTCCTCCTCCTTCTTCTTCTTCTTCTTCTTCTTCTTCTTCTTCTTCTTCTTCTTCTTCTCCTCCCTCCTCCTCCTCCCCTTCCTCCTTCCTCTTCTTCTTCTTCTTCTTCTCCTCCCTCCTCCTCCTCCTCCTCCTCCTTCTTCTTCTTCTTTCTCTTCTTCCTCCTCCTCCTCCTCCTTCTCCTCCTCCTCCTCCTCCTACTCTTCTCCTCCTCCTCCTCCTCCTCCTCCTTCCTCCTCCTCCTCCTTCTCCTCCTCCTCCTTCTCCTCCTCCTCCTCCTTCTCCTTCTCCTCCTCCCTTCTCAAGAAATACCAATAGATAATTGTCCAGAGACGAGAAGAATAAATAAATGGATGGTGGAATGGTCAGAGAAGGAGGGGGGGACTCAGGAGAGTGTGGGGATGTGAACGGTTTCAAGATACAAGGGTGGAAGCAGTGACAAAATCTCACATAGAGTTTGGAGGGACAAAACATTT